>NC_087213.1:0-5000 GCF_015104395.2 Macrobrachium nipponense | reverse complement strand
AACCCTGTCGTGAACAATCCAGTGGTCGAGGAGGACCTTCATACTGTATCTGAGGACGAGATGGTTGTTGTTTCAACTCTGTCTTGATCGTCCAGCATTCGAGGAGGATGTCCATATTGTCTCCGAGACGAGGTGGTTGCCGTATCGGCTCTGTCTTGATCGTCCGGCATTGGACTGTTGTCCTCATTGTTTGAGGAAGTGTTCCCGTTTTGCTCTGAGTATCATTAAGCCGCTTCAGTGTTAATTATTATTATTATTATGCTGCTGTTTTTACATTTATTGTAATCGTTATTTTTTCACTGCTTTTTCAATGTTTGTGTATTATGCTGCCTTGATTTTGTATATGTATTTATTGTACTGCACTGCTTTTTCATTTATACCGTGGTCCTTTTGTATATATGATGTGGCTTTTGTTATAATAGTTATGCTGCTTATGAAATTGTTTCTTGTATTGTACAAGAATCACTTAATTGGATTATTACTGTTGCTGCCTTTATTATTTAATTAATTGTGTATGTTTATTTTGTTTATCACTGGACCTGACTCACTTGTACATTTTGTATATAATAAAACTAATTTTATTTTAAGGTATTTTTTTTTGGTTTTGTTATGCTCCTCCCTCCTTTGTTTGTCACCTGTCGTCAGTCACTACGGCCCAATTGCTTATTTTTAAGAACCTGTCGATCTCGAGAGTCGAGATCGTAATAATATAAATATATATATATATATATATATATATATATAATACTATATATATATAGATATATATATATATATATATATGCACATCGATAATATATATATATCTATCTAGATATATATATATATATATATATATATATATATATAATATATATATATATATATGCACATCGATACTGATTATATTATAGTGAGGATTAGAAAACAGTTTTCTGAAAACAGAAGAAAAATAAATCTTCACTTGTAGGAAGAAATTTCCTTCCTGAGCAGCCTGTTGCTGAAAAAAAAAGAGTGCTAAGAAATAGTCTCTCAACGCGCTCTTCGAGTAAGAGATGTCTCCATTTACTTGACAAAGTCGTTTTCCATAAAGCTTCACGAGGGAGATTGAAGAGGAAAGGAGAGACTTCTTTTTTCTCAAGTACCAAAGAAGTCCTGGGAATGTCAGTTTGTGATATTTATTTCTGTTTACCTTTGTGCTATGTATATATATATGTATATATATATATATATATATATATATATATATATATATATATATATATATATATATATATATATAATATATATATATATATATATATAATATAAATATATGTACATGGAAATGAACACATAGGAACGGGTTTCACTGAAATAATTTCTGACTCACGACGGGACCGAATCCCGGTCTTTCGAGTGAGAGTTCAGGTCATTAGCAACTCGAAGCCTGGATCGACCCTGTGGGAGTCCAAGGAAATTTATATATACATACATCATATATATTATATATATTATATATATATATATATAAATGTATTTGTATATATAAATATAAATATATACGTGTATGTACATATCAATATAAAGACAGATCAGACGCACAGGCACTTACTTATTCACACAATGAAGCAGAATAAGGAGGACAGGATTACGATGAGATATACATATTGTTTCAATCCTACTTTTCGTAACAACATCGCCACATCTTCAGGGATTTTGTTCTACAAAATAGACTATTTATGTCAACTTATATTTTATTTTGTAGAAATTCCCCGAAGATTTGGCGATGTCACGAAATTTAGGATTAAACCAAAATGTGTATCTCATTGTATTCCTGACCTTGATCTGCTTCATCATATATATATATATATAGATATATATATATATATGTATATATATATATATATATATATATTTATATATATTATATATATATATATATATATATATATATAATTGGTTAGGCTTAGGAACCCAGAGAACAAAACATCTCTCAGAAAGTTTAGATATCAAAAGAATTGAACCCATGTTAAATTGCCTATCATCAGCTGTTCCCCTGTTCATAGCATAACTCGATTGTTTGTTTTATATTTGTCTGCCTTCTTCTGTTCTTAAGTGTTCTGTTCTTAGTGTGTCTTCCTCTTTCATCCTGAGAGGTGCATCTTTTTGCTCTTCCTTTTCAAGTAATTTGAAATTCTATTTTTATTGTGTTTTTAGTTTTTTGTAAAGCTCGTTTTACGTTTTCTAGGTTTTTTAATGTGTAAATGTATTTAAGTGACATTGAGTATTTAAGTTTAACTGATTTTCCATTTTGGGTTTTCTTATATTTTGTGTTTCTTTTAATTATGGTCTCTGAATGCTCCTTTTTTATGTAGATGTCCTGAAATGTGAATATTCATTTTTACAGCTGTCATGACGTTTCAGTTAAACTCGGCATAACAAGTAACCTAGTTCTTAGAGCCCTGAGAATTTGCTCCCAAGATTTTCTTAACAAAGAACTTGAGACAATCAGAAAGCACACATTAGAAAAAGCCATTCATAAACCAAAGAGCATTTTTACAACCCAAAGAAAACAAAGAGGAGTAAAATACACAAACAAAATCATAATCCTTCACATGGACAATTTACGAGAGATCACTTAATCCGATTACACTGTGGAAATCATTAATTAACGTCCAGCAGAAAACCAGTTTGTAGAAGTTTGAGTTTATGAGATCCCCTGTAGGGATTGTGATAAGTCATACTATGGATATACAGGAAAATCTCTCTCGTTAGATATGAACAAAATAGTTTGGCAATTTTCCATCATATAAGTAACACTAACCATACCATGGATTGGAACTCATCTCAAATTTGATACAAGAGCAGCTGTCGATACAAATGTCAGATGGTGGAATCTTCACTGATAAAACAACAAGATAATAGGATCAACCTTTCCAAAAGAGCCTGCGATTCTGACCACAAAGACAATATCTTCCTTAAGACAACGATGAAGCACATTATGACAGTTAGCAAGACCAACGTCGATTTAGCTGTGACCGCAGGCCTTACCTAAGGGCATATCCCCCACTATATATGTTGCTAATGTAACTTCTGTCATTCACTGCTTGGTAAAGGTAGAATTCAGTCCACCAAGATATAGTCCTTAGCTTTGAACCAATGTTTTAATGGGCCTTTTATACTCGAGATACACACACACACACAAATGAATATATATATATATATATATATATATATATATATATATATATATATATATATATATATATATGTGTGTGTGTGTGTGTGTGTGTGTGTATATACATATATATATATATATATATATATATACATACATCATACATACATATACATACATACATACATATATATATATATCATATCATATATGCTATATATATATATATATATAATATATATATATATATATATATATATATATATATATATATATAATATATATATATATATATATATATATATATATATATATATATATATATCTGTAGTTGCTATCCAACAGTATGCTCTGAAGATAAAAAGGCCTATAAAAGTACTGCATACACGTTGCAACTATATAGGTCAGGTACTTCCTCTGTACCTGGCTTACTAGTAAAATATTTCTTCAGTGAATAGGGATACAGAGGTATCTGAAATATTTGTTTGCAACCTGTACGTATATAGTGTTTCCTGGGGCTTTTCATCTTTATATATATATATAATTATATATATCTATATTATATATATATATATATATATATATATATATATATATAAGTATATATAGTAAGTTTGCATATATCATAAAAATAATTCTTATTAAACGTCTTCGGTTCATTAAAAGATATTTATTGAAGCAACTTTCTTTTTGTCATAAAATGAAATTCACACGATTAAAAAGTGCATTTTCTTGTGCCCTGAGTCTGGCAATATTTCGTAATCGAGGAAGTCTAGCAGCAAAGCGCCCCTTATTTCGTAGAAATGGAATCGTAAATTGGTCCTACGTGATTAAGTAATTTGATTTCGCAGAGAGAACCCCAAAAACTGCTTTTGCACAAAAGCTCAAAGCTTTTGGTAGCGAGGAATTGCCTAAATGGGTCTTTATGGTCTTTGAAGCAGCCAGCTTTTCAAGGAAGAGAAAAATCGACGGTTTGAAGAGGATCTGAGGGAAACCAGTCTATGCATAGATGAGAGAGAGAGAGAGAGAGAGAGAGAGAGAGAGGTTGGTGAGTATATCTTGAAAGAAGGTTATAGAGAGAGAAAGAGGTTGGTGTGCATAAGGCCTTTCAGAGAGAGAGAGAGAGAGAGAGAATAAAGCTATACAAAGAAGATGAAAGCGAACCAAACTGAAAGGAAACTAGAGGCCGAGAAAGGAGAAGATAAGTGAAGTTTATTTATCGAATAATTTTATTATTCATTCATCATAACTTTCTTCTAAAATATTTTTTCTTAAAATGTTTATTTCTCTAATAATTTAATTATTTTTTCACAAATTTCTTTTAGAAAAATTTATCGAGTCCTGAATCCACTCAAGATTTGGAAGTTAAATCTTATGTCATCCATATGTCAACAAAATGTCAGCAACTATTTATTTATCAATGTGTTAATTTATTTCATCATTATAATAATTGATCTCTTCTTTCTGTATTTCCTATCAAATTCTGTTACTTCTTTCAGGTGAACACCATATTCTTTGTAAGCTTGAATTTCAAGTCAGTGGCCCCTGAGGTGGATTTGGTTTATATGAATAGGGTTCATCTTCTGAATAATAATAATAATAATAATAATAATAATAATAATAATAATAATAATAATAATAATAATGATAATAATAATAATAATAATAATGATAATAATAATAATAATAATAATATGCTGGAAGAAGACTTTCATTAATAATACAGTTTTATTAAAAATAATGGCGTTTATTTTGTACAGAAGATCCTTTTTTTCTTTATATTACAGACTATTCTTCTGTACTCAAGTTGGCTATTAAAACGCCAAAGGAGGATTCATTTGCGTTTTAATAGCCAACTTGA
>NC_087212.1:84083469-84091324 GCF_015104395.2 Macrobrachium nipponense | reverse complement strand
TAAATAAATAACAGTAAAATAAAATAAATAAATAATAATAAATTAATAAATAAATAAGAAAATAAATAAATAAATAAAAATAATTATATAAACAAATGAAAATATATAAATATAAAATAAATAAAAAAATAAAAAATAAATAAATATATAAATAAACAAAAATAAATCAATCAATCAAAATAAATAAATAAAAATAAATAAATAAATAAAAATAAGTAAATAAATAAATGAATAAGTAAATCAAAATAAATAAATAAATATATAAAATAAAAATAAATAAATAAAAATAAATATATGGTTGAGATATGTAGATGACATTTTTATTATTTTTAAAGGTACCGATGAAAAGTTAAAGAAACTAGTAGAAATAGTGAATAGCATTTTACCCTCAATTAAGTTCACAACAGAAGTAGAAGTTGATTTTAAATTAGCTTTTATAGAGGTTCTAGTGTTCAGGGACTGTAATAGCCAGAGGTTCAAATTTCCAGTTTAATGGAAATCTACCAATTCCGAGAGTTATGGCCACTTTCATTCTTTTCACTCAAAAGAAATAAAAAGTAACGTTATGATGAATTTTGCTTTACCCGCATTTAGAATTTGCGACCCCGAATATATAGACGGTGAACTTAAACACATCACGGCTACTTTTAGAAGTCTTAGATATCCCCCTCACTTCATTGAGAAAGCAATTTCGCGAGCAAGGAAGTCGTTCTATGGACTTATAGATAATACCAAGGAACAACCAACAAGATATGTGTCCATTCCCTTTAATACAGAAGTTAAGAATATAAGTTGGCATATAAACAAAAGTAAGAAGGAAACTAAAATTGTGTTCAAATATGGAAATACAATAACAATGATAAAAATCCCATAGTCTCAGGCGTTTACGAACTACCGTGTTTGGATTGTGTTATGGACCGCATTCGGTCCTGCAGGATCTTAAGAAAAAAAGAAATGGGACTGGAATGACTGACAGCAGTTGGGACAAACAAAGGAGAAGGAGTGGAGCAAAATCACAAAAATTGCCTTAATTTTAGTTTATTTACAAAACTTAATTTTACATTTATACAGTTGAGTCCAGGATTAGTAGGTAAAGCAATTTACATAGAGTTAACATAATCAAAGAGTCAGTCCAATGAATTAAAAATACAAATGTAGCTAAACTTAACTGTTGACAAAATTAACTAAAAATTCAAAAACACTTTAGCTATATCAAAACTAATTCACACGCAGCACAAACCATTGAATAAATAACAGGCAGCAAAAATAATCAACATGCATCATAGATGATAAGCAAATAATAACAATAAACAGGTAGTATGACCAATACTAAACAGGCAATAACCATAAACAGGCAGAATGAACAATACTAAACAGGCAGCATACCATTTATACAATAATAAATCAGTAGCAAAAATAAACACTCACACAGCACCAAAATAGCCTAAATCCAGGTAGCATTACACAGTACATAAAAACTGCAAACAATCTCCGTGGAGATAACAAAGACAGACCCATGTGTCAAAACAGAGAATGGATACAGACAGACTATCTCCACAAAACACTGAACCAGCAACCAACTGCTAACTGGAACAACACATCCATCACATAGGCGATTACGGCCGAATCGTCTGCTGCCAAACTGGAACAAATCCGCCCCACAGATGACCATGGTTTGATCATCTAACCATCCTCCTGCTACCAAAGCCAACAGGTAAGGTATACAAGCTGCAAACGCCTTCACCATGCTGCTATGCTGCTGAGGACCTGACTCGCTGCCATACTAAACCCGACTGTCGAACTTCAAGTTAAGACGACAGACGTAAACTTGCCCCACAGAAAAACAATAACAAGTTAGGAGGCAACAACAATACCTCACAATTGCAATAGTAAATATTTTGGCGAGAGTGGACAGGTACTAGATATACATTTGACTGAACAAAGGCGAGCTTATGAGCTACAATCATAAAACAGCGCAATAGTAGCACATGCATTCAGTAATGATCATAGACCCAACTGGAGCGAGGCTAAAATTATCTTTAAAAGTAACAATGTAAATGTTAGAGAGGAGAATCATTCAAAGGAAATAAGTCTTTTGTCAACGAAGACCCATTTGTTAATTTTTATATTACTTGTATGTTTTTAAAACATTTTAACTGTAGGACAGGCTCTGTTTTTCCCTCTCCTGATGCTGCTTCCCCCTTGCCTCTCCCTGTCCAGGTAACCGCTGCCCCAGGGGAATCTGGTTACGGTTCCCAATCTACGCCCTCGGATGAAGGACTTCCTGCAACTTTCCAACAACCATTGCGGAAATCCAAATGAATTGCAGCCAGAAGGATTGATGGGGCTGAGGAAATCACCTAGTTGGAGTTAACTGCCCTCTTTCTTCATCACCTGGTCCATAAACGAGCTAACGACCGGTGTCAAATCATTCCCTTCTCTACTTTTACTTAGGGTACTTGTCCTCTCATTATTTGTTTTAAATGTTTCTGTAAATTTTAATTAACATATTTCTTAAAGTTTTAGTCTATTGCTTGTTTTAAATGTTCTCTAAGGTTTTCAATTAACTTATTATCTTCATATTTTAGTCTTAATGTATTATTTTACTATTAATTAAATTGTCACAATTTATAATTACAGGCTGAAGATGTACTCTGAAGCGTATGAAACGTTCCTAAAATATTCTTCACTATGTTTGGTGGATTCCTGGACCCTTTATATATATATATATATATATATATATATATATATATATATATATATATATATATATTCTATATATATATATATACTATATATATATATATATATATTATATATATATATATATATATATGTGTGTGTGTGTGTGTGTGTGTGTGTGTGTGTGCACACACCACGATGAAAGTGCTAGGGATAGGCATCTTCATCCGATAACAGATTATTTTATGCCGACGTTTCGCGGTGAATTAATTAGCACAAGTGTTCACTAATATCTTAACAACCTACCTCTAAGAAAAAAAGAGCAAGACTAACAAAAATAAATAGAAAAAAAAGTGAGGAAAACCAGTTTGCCAAACTACCCTATTAAAAATTTTACAGAAGACGATTGAGTGTTTAACGACGGTACAGTCTTTTTGATAATTATGGATTCTATGATGGTTAAGGCGTTGTTGTTCTGGACTTGTCCTACAATGGAAAAATATTTTCTGGAGTTTGTCAACCGGCAATATCCAAACATATGGTATATTTAGGAGAAAGTGGTAAATAGCAGGCTTCCCTTTCCTTCATCTTATTATTTCCAGAGGCGACTCAAGCTTGTACTCAGGTTTGTATAGAAACAATACATTTACTGGATTGGGAATGAATTTTTACAGTTCGGGTTTCTTTCATTTTAAACTGAACTCTATTTTAACCCTCCTCCATAGAACTTATACTTACTCATCAAACTGAACGAGCTTTCACGACGAAATATCCTTTTTAGTAAAACATTTTTATAATAACAGTTGTCCTTCACGACTCTTTTTTTCAGATCCGTGAGCAAATGGCTAATGGAGAAAATGACGTAATCAACACTGATATCGCATGATGATAATTTCAGGAGAATATGCACTGTAATCATTCACGAGAGTTTTCCTGCTTTGAATTAGAAAATTATACCGACTCAATCCTCTGCTTTTGTCCAGCGTCGTTTGCAAATACACTTGCCAAAGATGTGATCATGGGATGTAGGCTACTCGGGATGCACGAAGAGGTCGTTGGAAGTATGTATGGATTCCCACAGGGGCATAAGCCATAGGACAGGTAGCAGGTTATCTAATCCTGAGCAATCTAATATAGGCAGTCCTTCAAAATGTTGTAAAATTTATATTGACGGCAAGGATTCTTCCATTTTAGACCAAGTGCAGAATAACAGCGACCTAACAGTCTTAAAATCCATAATTATCAAAAAGACTCAACCATACTTAAACACTCAATCGTCCTCTGTAAAATTGTTTCTAGTGTAGTTTGGTCAACAGGTTTTCCTCACTCTGCTTTTATTTATTTTCTTTAGTTATGCTCTTTCTTTCATATTGGTAGGTTTTAAGATATTAGTTAACTCCTAGTTGCCATTGTATATTACCTCAAATTGATTTGAGTTTTTAATGTTCGCAAATATATTTTTAGCCTTGAGAATTCGAATTCGTTGCGAAACGTCGGCATAAAATAAACTGTTAACGGATGAAGATGCCTTTCCCTAGTACTACCTACTTTCTTCATGGTGTGTATTTTGAGTCCCAGTCTCCTTATATATATATATATATATATATATATATATATAGATATATATATATATATATATATATATATATATATATATATATATATATATATATATATATATATATATATTATATATTGCTACTGTTAAAATGCATATTTTCCCTCTTTGAAATGTTATGTAGAATTGAGTAACATTTTTTCAGATTCCTAGATAGCTTAAAATAGGATGTTTTAAAATGTGTGTTCAGATTTCGCATTACATGTTATAAAAGAATATATATTATAACGTAGAATGTAAAAAGAGAGAGATTTTCTTTGTCCATTCGAAACTGCGAGTGTTTTCCCTTTTATGTCAACACTGTAAGATTAGAGGGTCTGCGAGATCCGTTTGCTTTCCTAAATCTGTCAACGCATTTGATAAGCGATCGAATCGAGTCTTCGCGATGTTATCAAAACATGTCAATCTTAATTATCGCTCAACCTCCGTTTCGATCAGGTACGTGTCTGTTGAGCAGAATCGTCTTGTACGTGTATGTCTTTGATCAAAGCCACGTGGGGATTGCATATTTTTTATGTGAAGTTGCGTCAGATTTCGATGATTCTAGAGGAATTTTTGTCTCGGAACGTTTTGTGTCATCTCCTCAGTCCAGTTTTTGCAAGGGAAGAAGATTTCATTATATCTTAGAACCTCGAGGCATTAACATCTCTCTCTCTCTCTCTCTCTCTCTCTCTCCATCACATAGCATTTTTTATCTTAAAGTAACGTAACATAAATTGATCATTCGTAACTTAGAATTTCATGTTTGATATTTCTTAGTTTATTTAGTATTAAATAGTGTTTTTGTGGAATCTGAACAAACATTATTTCGTAACGGCGCCTGGTTTTTGTGAAAGTGTGAATCAAGCCTGCAGCAAAGAAAGAAAGAAATTTGTATACCAAGGTAAAGTGTGTTATATTTTTATTAGTTGCAATTAATAGCTAATAATTGTTAGGAACAGTGATTAACTAATAACTAATATTTAATGGTTATGATGGTTTGGTTAACTAATAACTAATAATTGTTAGGAATAGTGATTAACTAATAACTAATAACGGATAGGAAATGTGGTTAACTAGTAACTAATAACAGATGGTTGTGAAGGTTTGGTAAAAACTGATGGTTACAATGTTTTGAATGAAAAAGATTTACACTTTTACACATTGCGTATTTTTTGTGTTTAGTGTTTGTTCCATTGTTTGTGCACTATTTCATTTTCTTATTGAAGTGTGTCTTTTAATTTTATATTTTCATTTGCATTCACAATTTAAATTGATTTTCATTGAAATCATTGCATTTTAATTAAATTTAACACTTGTGAATTAATTTGCATTTACTTAGAATTCTTTTCAAGTTTTATTATTGTTTACCACTTGTGAATTAATTTCAAATTTTCAATTATTGCCTAACACTTTTGAATTTCAATTGAATTAATTTCCTTGAATTTTGTGGTAAGTTAATTTTGATTTAATTTTACTTAATTTGATTCAAGAATTAATTAAACTTTACTTTGTTTTCAAGTAACAGTAATTTTCCCTGATATTGTGAATTTCACTTATAAACTTTGAGTTTAATAATAAATTTTTGTATTTAAAATTTTTATAAGTGTTTTTATTTCTAACCAGTATATTTGCATTTAATTATGATTATATTTATGTTAGGTAGAAACATAGAGTGGTAATTGATTTGCTTTCCTTCAATTTATTTGAAGTGACTTAGAACCAGGGAAGTACTTAGACTTCTGAAATCAGGGAAATACTTAGAGTTTTTAAAGTTGTTGATGGAGTGATGCCCTTTGATTAATTTAAGTTACTTTACAAGAAATTACCAATCCACACCTGTTTTTGTGATGAAACTTTAGTTCTGATTTTCTGCAATACTGGTAAGTGTTAAGGGATCACTGTTGCCTTTAGAGTATTTAGTCGTTTAAACGTGTTATGAGGGTTCAGGTGTCTGGCTTTTGGTGATGTTAATAATTGATGAATGGTAACCAGATACTTGGCACTTCGTAACAATATATATATATATATATATATATATATATATATATATTATATATATATATATATATATATATATATATATATATATATATATATATATATATATGTGTGTGTGTGTGTGTGTGTGTGTGTGTGTGTGTGGTGTTGTGTGTTATGTTGTATGTCTGTGGGTATGTGTGCGTGTGTGTATGGTTGTGTTTGTGCATGTACGTCAGTATCTTTTAATTACTTTCATTGCAATATAGGACTACTTTTCACATATCTGAGGATAAGAAATCAATACCTGTACCCGTTAGATTCTGGAAACCTCAAGATCTTATTTTTAATAAATAGTTTTCACAGCGAACGTAACATTGATTTATGTGACATTTTCAATCCGTTTATCCTACCTAACAAGAGTTATACCATACTTGTCTTTAATTTTTGAAGCAGAATGGATAGGATTTGCGTATTATATACTTCACTGCATTGGGATTAGGGTCATAAACAAAGAAATTGATATAAAATGTTGTTTGGTTTCAGAGTTTTGCGGAACATTTGAGGTTTGGACCGAGAATGAGGCAATATTTACTTTTATTCGTGTTTTTTTTCTATTTAATCGTTGTAGTTGTTATGCTTAGGTGAGCATGGCTCATAGATCTGAGTATTTAAAGCAACTAGGGAAAATTCTAGTTGACTTCTTCTTCTTCTTCACCAGTAGGAATAAGTCTAAACTTTTCCGCGATATCTGTTATCTGAAAGTTTCGGAAATTATCACATGAACATTATTTCTAATATCCAGTCAAAACACAATACGTGGAGTTTTGTGCTTGTTTCATCGTATGCGCAATGCTTTTTCATAGCTTCAATGAGCCGGCAGATTTCAGAAGAAACGAGATTCATTTTACCACAAAACTATTTTGGCTACCAAGTTTTTGCTTTTCTCCTATACACAGTCACAGAAACAGACACACTCACGTACACACACATATATGTGTGTGTGTGCGCGTGTGTAGAAAAAAGTAAAAAGTCTGTATACACACACACACACACACACACACACACACACACGACATATATATATATATATATTATATATATATATATATATATATATGTTGTAACTAATAAGGAAAATGACGTTTTTAGGCCTCTAACGGGCGACTAAAATGACGATTAGGTCTAACTGTAGAATTTATGTAATAAGTTACACACACACACACACACACACATATATATATATATATATATATATATATATATATATATGTGTGTGTGTGTGTGTGTGTGTGTGTGTGTGTGTGTGTGTGTGTGTGTATACGTATATATGCTGAATAAAAAGACCATCAGGCAATAAACAATTATTGTTTCGACGATGTTTGAGAGCTTAAAGGTGGTACAGTCAATTCGATAATAATAGATTACGGTAATGGTAAATAAATTTCTTTTTTGACCTGTCCCATTATCAAGTGGTCTTTATTGTCGATAAAAGTTTAACAGACTTTGGAATGACTTCTGATATTAGACTGTTCAGGGCTGGATAATCTGCTCCCAGTTCTGAAGCTGACGACCTCATCTATGAGCGTCAGAGCG
>NC_087212.1:84030969-84075969 GCF_015104395.2 Macrobrachium nipponense | reverse complement strand
CAGAAAAAACTAATTCATTTTGATGTTATAGAAATACTGTTTGCTTATTTTGTTCATTAATTTTAAAACAATTGCAATTCCTTAACTAAAGTTTCATTGCACACTCGGATAAGAATAGATTATGGCTATGTCATGTCATCGTGACCCATGAACCACATGTGAAGTTCATGAGCTAAGCATTCCTCTCTCCAGTTGGCTTGTTTTTTTGCAAACAAGAAACAACACACACTACAGATGAAGCCTGTGCAAGCGGTTTATTGAAGTTTAAAGGAACAATGATGATTCGGCAAACGCGCCAGGCACCTTCAGGACTGATGATCTTATCACCAGCTTAAGAGTTACGTTACTTGCTGTAATAAATACGACTTTAGTACTTCCAAATGATATTTTTTGTTTTAATACTCCACCCACACGAGAAGAATGTCTGAAAAAAACAGTACCAAAATTGAACAATATAATATTAGTTTCAAGATTGTAAAATATATGTAATTACTTATGTTAAATTAGATATTCCTTATTCAAACTAATGAAAAAGGTTTCCATACAAATTCTATATATATTATTTACCCTGTAAGATCCATATAGGATCATTCACATAGATATACATTTTCACTTCTAGACTTCCTGACTTTAAAATCTCTTTTATTTTTATTTCTTATTTTTTTTTTCATTGACTACGAATATAAACCACCGGGACAGACAATATGCTAGTAGGTTTTGATATGTGTTTGAACTTTTAGCTTATTTGTCGTTACTAAAGCGTTAAGTTAGAGTTCAAATCTATACGCATATGTATTTAGATATTTTATAAACACTTGCTGCATATGGTTACGTTTTGCTTATTGATTTTATGGTGACTCCTTTTTTATTATAATTTGTAACCCTTCCAACTTCTTACGGAGTGTATTATATTGACTCCACTTGTATCCATACTTTTTATTTATTTATTTTTTTATTTATATATTTTTTTTATATACATTTGATAAATCAATGGTCGGCCTGAATACTTGGAAAAGTGTTCTAGCGGCGTACCGTATAAGGCTACTTGCGGTATCATTTCTATAGATACAAGATATGAATGATAAAGGTATTTAAAACCGCGAGAACCGCTATAATCCAGTTCGGATCCAATATCACGAGTGTAACTCGTAAGACATGACACTTTCTTATTTATCCGTTCTACCAAACCGATTAACTCTGGGTGACAAAATATATTATTGGCTTTCTTAATGGAAAGGAATTCACACAACGAGTTAAGGAGATTATTATTGATTTACACCACCCGAGTCAGAGATTATCATGTGTTGAATTCCATGTTTACTGATTTAGCACTCATAAATATTCCTAGCGCACTCAATTGCGGTGTTTGTTTTTTAGTGCTATTAATTCTATATAACGTGTCAAGGGAACTATTAACACTAAGAAGTGTTTATTTCCTCTGTCAGACTCGTAACTCTGTTAATAATTCTACGTGTATTCTTTCAAGGATTGATTTTGCACGGGATAGGCCCTAGGCCCTTAAACTGACAGGTGTCTTAGTGCGTACCTTGTTTTCATGACACGTGTTACAATTAGTTATGTGCTTTATATATCTGTAAGCATTGTAGGCCAGTAAAATAGTGATTTGGCTTTCTGTGACATAATAGAGAACCCTGGATGACCATGTAATGGATTGGAATGCAACCAGTTTAGGACGATTGGTATGAAAGAGATTATTACTCCTACCTGGTCATTAGTCACCTGCTGTGTTCTTTGGGTTTTCCTCGTCACGGATCTACATATAATATTACATTTGATTACATAATTCTGATGCACATACTTTAAATATACTTTTGCTTTAGGGTTTCTGCTCGAAGTGTTTATGGTTTTGCTTAGCCGCTGACCCTTGTTTCCGTTCAAAGTGTTTATTGTTTTGCTTATTGCTGCTGACTCTTGCTTTGTTCAGTTTGTAACAGTTCAGCGCTCCAACCCAGGTATTCAATGTTCATGATCTCTTGGGTTAATGAATTTTCTTGTTTAGATACAGTTTTAACAATAGGCACGGATGTTTCTATATCTTTTAGTCCAATTAATGGTTCTTTGCAGTATGGTGCGGGATTGCGGAATAATGCGTCAGCTATAGTATTTTCTTTCCCAGGTAGATATCTTAACATGGCTCCAAAGACCTGAATGATCATATGCTGCCGAGTTCCTTTGGGACTGTGATTAAAGCCTTTGAAATACTCGGTAAGGGACTTATGGTCAGTAAGGACTTTAACAGGATAGCCGTAGATTATAAACTTAAAATGTACTAGTGAGTTAACGATACCTAGCCCTTCCTTGCCTATTACTGCATATTTTCTTTCAGAGGGCGTTAGTTTACGTGAATAAAAAGCTATAGGAAAGAACTGTTTATCATATTGCTGAAGTAGTACCCCTCTTACCCCTTGGTCTGAGGCGTCTGTTGCAATAAAAAAAATTCCTTATTTAAATCAGGGATTTTTAAGATAGGTGAGCTGCATAATTCCAATTTTAAGATATCGAACGCCTGTTGATGCTTTCAGACCATAATAAATCTACGCCCTTCTTCGTAAGATCTGTTAAAGTAGCTGTCATGATTGAAGAGTTACATATTTACTTACGATTGTAATATCCACTACAGCGCAAAAGTGCTGTATCCCCCTTTTACGTTAATAGGTACCGGAAGTTATGAATAGCCGACACCTTACCATGGACTACTTAAAGACCTTGACTCGACACATAAAACCTAAATAAACATGTTCGGTTTTAAAACTCACATCTAGATATTTTACTCTGAGATTATTTGTCTTTGTCTCTGTCGCACTAACTCTAGTTTATGCGAATGTACTTCTAAGGTATTAGAAAAGATTACAAGACCAACCATATAGGCGTGTAGGGTATCCCCTAAAAAGTCTCCAAACACTATATTGTAATTGGGGCGCAACGTAAGCCGGAGGCATACGTAAAAATTGATAATGTCCCCTGAGTGTGCTGAAAGCGGTGTATGAGGTACACTCACATAGCTAATGGTATCTGGTGAAAGGCTTTAAGTAAGTCCAAGCTGGTGAAAAATTTATTTTGACCTAACAAAGATAAGATATCGTCGGTACATGGCACTAGAAAACGATCGGGAATCGTTTCCTTGTTTAAGCGACAGAAATCTACTCAAATACGTCAAGTCCAATCTTTTTTATTTGCATGACGTTTAAGGGAAAAATTATATGGGCTATTTGATTTCCTAATGACTCCTATTACTAACATTTTTTCAACTTCGTCATTTATCTCTATTTTGAAATTTCATTGGGAGTCTATACGAAGGTACGTATATAGCTTTATGTTTGTCCTTAGACCGTATTCTGTGTTCAATGACATCCGTTTTCCCCCAGAGATCACTCGCTAGTGGAGAAACATCCTGGTATTCAGATAAAAGATAAAAAAAATTCTGCTGAATCACCTCTGCTTGAATGACTTTACAGATATTACTTTAGATAGAGTATAAGAGAGATTCATCTACGACTACTTGGGCGTGATTAAAAATTAGCAACAATAAAAAATGCGATATTTATAACTTCCATATCCATGATATGTAAGGTTTTGTGGATCACTAGATTTAACATGTTGCTGCGAGTCAACCGCGTCTAGGGCTTTGTTTGCAGGAATCGTTATATTTCAGAGTGTTGGGAAGGATTAAAATTTCAGATCCCAGCTAAGTCTTTTTACACGCACTAAGACATTCGAGGGTGCATGCATCTCGAGATTTCATGTGCAAACTGCGACTGCGGCTGTGGGAGAATTCTGTTGGGTTGCTTGAACAATGTTACGATTTATGAGACAAATGATTGGTTCCTCTATATAAGTTATTATTTGATTAACTGTCTCTTTTTGTTCAAAATGAATTTTAATATGTTAGAAGGTTTATAGAATTTTCCTTTGATAAACATGCCTTATTTGGCAGGAGGTAAGATAATGTTTTGTATACCCATAGATAGATATCTTACAATTACGATGATTTTACGCTAGATATAGATCAATGTTTTTTATAACTATAGAGGTATCTGTAAGCGCTCGCTTATCCGGACTTCTCAATAGGGAAGTTCAAACAACAGACGGTGAGTCCGTAAATACAGGATATTACGTGGACTAAAGGAAAAAAAAACAAGATATTCTAATTTTTACAGCACGTACAGTCGGGCTTAATCCACCATTACTTATAATAACTTATTGTATTAAAATTACGAGAATCTGCTCTGATTACTTGATACGGTCGTGGGATTCATAGGAAAATTCCTTTTTAATTCAAAAAGGTATTGGCATGAATGATCTGACATCACTCTCTCTCCTCCACTAGAGTCGCTTATTATGTGGAATGTGCTTTGCTTTGAACACTCGGCAGATTTGACTGACCCTGACCGTTTGACTAGATGACACAGTAACCAAGTTTGCTTAAGCACGATTTGTTTGATTCTGATTTTTAGGGCTACTGTTTACCTATTTCTTTTTATAATAATTAGGATTCTTCTCTTTATTACCATCGGCAACGTATTGTGTGCTTTTAGCATTCTGTTGTTGTTGGTTACATAGAAAGCAACGAACTTAAGAATGACTTGAACTATGAAGAATTGAGCGATTACTATTAAAACAAGTTATCTATTGTGTTATTATTAACTATATGTGTAATAATTACATTAAATAATACAGATAAATTACATATCTGTAAATAGAACCCACGACCTAAGGGGTCATTGGTGAATTAGGAGCGTCCTACGTGACCATGTGAAACTGGACCACGCTATGCAATGCTTGCAGTAGCCTGGTTTGCATTTGGACATATCATCATTTCCGTAGTTTGTGAACAGCTCACAACACCTTCCATGGGAAGCGGTTGACCTGTTAACCCGCAGCGGAAACTCATGACTTCCGAGCCGGCGGACTACGTATTCCTTTTATATGTAAATCACTGAGATAGCTAGTGTTCCGCTATCGACACGATGCTCATATATTGTTAGTTCTCTTCTAGTTACTCAACGGATCGGTTGTCCAACCAAACTATCTCTCTACTCCAGTGATGGAGCTAAGAAATAAAGCTGTAGACGAGAAGAGAAGTAGAACCCAAAATGCTTACGAATAACAGTCGTAAGAAAAGACATACAATCTGTCGCTGTCTAACACCATTATACTAAGTGGACAAGCGGGAGATAAGATATGTACTTGCTGTGGTTTTACTTTCATTCTTTGCTAAAATTTGAAATAGTGAGGGATCCAGATCAGCGCATTTAGACATTTTGTTGATTTGTTTATATGAATGTTAAGTATGTTAGCCTAATGAAAGTTTTTACAGACATGTTATTCCTTGCAATCCAGCCGTATTTTTTAAAGGTAAGTTGAGTCATAGGGATTCGATTTTTTAAACATAACTCAAGGCTGAAACTGCGATCAGGACCTTGCAAAGGAACCTTTATTGTCATGACCCGGAATAGTGTTACCTCTAATTTATCCAGATTTTTATGGGTGTTCCACTTGTTTTGTGTGTTTTCTAATCACTACGGTGCCTAACTACCCTATCCATGCATCTGTATAAATACAGATGTCCACTGCGTAAACGCATATTCAATGTTTAATATGATTTGTTACGTACAGAATTAATAATCACCCAAAATGATAAGATTAACACAGTATATGATTATAATATTTCAGGAGAACTTCTGGAAACAGAAACTCAAAGATAAAAACTCGCCGTAGCGAAGTCTCAATGATGCAGATAATTTCTGTAAAAAAGTAAGATTAAGAATGTCTCATAACTTCAGCCGCAGGAACAACGAAAATTCGACCTGCAAAGGAAACACTCAGTTACTCCAATGAATAAAAGAGATTGTACTTAGCTTGATTTTGTGGGAAGTCATGGTGTTTAGATACGGCCTTGGCCCTCCTTCTCTGTTTAGCGGATGACCTGGTTTGGCTTCAGTTTCCCCCGTGCACGTTGTTTGGATGATTCGTGTCCTTGAAGATCCTATGCTGAAGACGCGTTCAGTTTGTTTCTTGAAGTGCTGGAAATGCTCAATAAACGATGTTTTCTTGAATGATTCTAATGAGAGACGAATCTTGCGTTGCCGTAGGAAGCAGACACGTCAGGTTTGTTTCTTGAAGATATGCACTGCTGAAGTCGCTCACTAAACGATGATACTAAGTTGCTTGAAGAATCTCTTGCTTTCGTCGTCGTTGACTTCTGATATGATACATTATTCATTATTCTGGTTATTCTTCGGAAAACGTTGAAGAGTTTTGTAGTTGCCACCAATTTAAGGGCTGTTGCCTTGTATAATAAGGCGCCCTGTGAGATTATGTTAGACTTGCGATAATCTTACGCTAAGTCGGTTGGTTATGACTTCCATACTCCTTGGAGTGTCTTGGGGTTTGATGATAACTTACGAAGTCAGTATCTTCTCTGGTTATGACGACGGAGATGTGTTAAACTCATGATGATAGGTTCTAGTAGAAAACATGGAGTACAAAAATACATCTATTCTTCTGAGATTACAAGATGAAATTGTACAAGTCTGCCAATGATGATGGCTGACTGAATTCTACATGATTGAAGCTCAGATAAAAATGTACAGGGTCTTCTAATGACGATGGCTTGATCGCTTCTGCTCTACCATCTGGTTTACAAATCATAAAGGAAGCAGACAGTAGCTTGAACATACGAACATACACACAGATGACATAAATTACAAATCATGTAGGCCGTTTGAATTATAGGCCCCACGGTGGTCGCCTCAAGCAAGACACTTGGGCTATAGTTTATAAACAAATGAATGACCACAGGTGACGGCACTAGACACTGACTGATTATACACGTCATCTTAGCCTACTTTATTGTATACGTCATCTAAGCCTACTTATCATATCTGGTCTGATCACATTCCTGCAAGCACACTGGTTGACCTCTTGGGTCACTGGTTTTAATTAATCATAGTTTTTAGTTTTTTATATATGTGAATAAACATTCCATATTTTATTATGTAACACTTACATATATATATATATATATATATATATACTATATCTATATATATATATATATATATACTATATATATATATATATATATATATATATATATAGATATATAATATATATATATGTATATGTATATGTCTATGTATATGTATATGTACTAGTATATGTATAGTATGTATATGTATATGTATATATATATTATAGATATATATATATATAGTATATATATATATATATATATATATATATATATATACATATACATATACATATACATATACATATACATATACATATACATCTACATATACATATATATATATATATATATATATATATATAATATATATATATATATATATATATATACTGTCACAACTTCAGCTTTCCACTTGACTATTCATGAATTCTCGGTAATGAGGGCAACACTTCATGTAGGTATAGTAGATATGTTAAATGAATTATCAAACTATAATTAAAATTAAACAAAGACTTTACTTATTTAAATCATGTCTGAATATATAATAACAAAATAATAACAAATAACCACTTAACTAATACTAGAAACAAGTGAATCGTAAGCCACCGGATAACGAACTCAAAAGTATTAACTTGACAGAGCTTGGAAGTAAACATTTCCAACGGATTACATACATTAAAAACATGAGGTAATTTAATTTCATCCATGCTGTCCGCTACTGATCAGCCAATCAATCCAAGATGGCGCTAACATCATACACAATAATAGGTGTGTAATTAGAAACTGCTACATAATGATAGGAGAGTTATTATAGTTCCCCCCTGTTAGGAATGAAATTACTATGACAATTTTATTGACAAACTTAGTGAATTCAAGTGGTTTTCTGTCTAAGACGTGATAATGCGTCGGCGATGGTGTTGTTTGATCCTCGAATGCTGTGGATCTCAATGTTGTCGGAAGACAAGATGTATGACCATCGAAGAAGTTTCTTGTTGTTAAGCTTGGCCCTTTCTAGGAAGGTAAGGGGTTTGTGGTCGGTGTAAATGACGACGCGTTTAGCACCTTCCAGATATGGACGAAAATGAAGGACTGTTGCTACAAGACTATATAATTCTTTTCGATGGTAGGCCATCTTAGTTGAGTGCCTTTGAATGCTCCCGAGTAATAAGATACTGGCAGCAGGTGTTCCAACAAAGGAGGAAAAGTACTGGTCCCATTGATTTCTTGCAGTAGGACACCACCAAATCCAGTATTACAAGCATCTACTTGGTGCAGCCAAATCTAGTTTTAGTAAATACTCAACCTCAGCCTTCAAGGCTGGTAATAAACGATGGGACACCCGATAAAAAAGTTGACGAACGGGATTGGTGTTTGGTTCTAGCACAACATCATGTTTCATCAAGGTACAGCAACCAGAGTGTCTGAACATATTGCAGGATAAGACTTCAGAACAGCCTCTAATTCTTCCCTTTCCACCTTAGGAAGATGACCAAGATATTGCTGGTCTTTGTAAGTACCTCTTAGGATGTTTTCTTTTACCATACTAAGGTTTGTCCTAGGTCTACGGCAAAACATCATCTCGAAGGGAGAAATTCCAGTCGACTCATTAGGTGTACTCCTAAGTACATACATAAGCAGATCCAGGTCTTCATCCCAGTCTCGTCCAGTTTCACAAATGTACTTGCGCAGGAGGCTTTTAATGGTCTGGTGTACGCGTTCGAGGCCTCCATTAGTCTGAGGGTGATAAGCTGTGTGTTCAGTGTCTCTAGAAGTTGAGGTTGTAGACCTGGTGACTACTTGGCAGGGAAGCTCTACCACAGGAGAAAACTCTTTGCAAGCTTTTTCGATCACTACTTCAGGCTGAGTAATGATAAGACTGGGAGTACTGTTAGTTTGAGCCAAGTCATTACCAAGTATCATGTCTATGTTCTTGCAAGGCAGGTCAGCATCCAACAAGGCGACATTAGTTGAACCTTTAAAATAAGGACAATCAAGAGAAATCTGTACAATAGGTAAAACCTTTTGACAAGTCAAATCTGACACAGTTACATATTGATCTGTTGGTTTAGCTAAATCTTTTAACTTTGAGCTAATGATAGTTTGAGATGACCCTGTATCTCTCAAAATTTGCACTGGGATATCATTTACTTTTCCAGGATATGTAAATGCTGTAAAGTCTGATAAAGGTTGAGCACAGTGAAGTGTCGTTTTATTTGCAGTATTCCCTGATTTGGGTCCTTGTGTAAAAGCATTAGGAGAAGCCTTACCATGAGATGCTTTGCATTTGGGACTAGGACAGTCTTAATATGAGACCTTCTTTCTTACAAAAAAGTACAAACCTGGGGGGCAGATGAAGGAGAGGACGAATGTGGTTTAAGTTTATGAATGAGATGATAATCATCAGCTAATAGGGCAGCCCTTTTTCCATCTTTTTCTTGTTTTTCTCTAATAAACATTGACACATTAGCTGGAATACGCCTCAGGAATTCCTCTAAAACTATTAAATTCTTTTAATTGTTCTAAAGTAGTTATTTGTTCCTTATCTATCCATTTATTAAACTGCTTCAACTTCAATGTGAAAAACTCGAGATACGTGTGAGCTTGGTTCTTCAAAGTTTGTCTGAAGATTTGTCTATACCCTTCTGCTGTAACACTATAAGCATCCAATATAGCAGTTTTAAAGACTTCATAATCCCTTTCTTGGACAAGTTGTGCTGCCACATATGCAGCTTTTCCTTTGAAGGAATTTCTGATTAAGAGAACATATTGGTCTCCTAGGCCAGTTGAGAGACGTTGCAGTGTTTTCAAAAGTAATGAAAAATACATCAGGATCTTTTTCATCGAAGACAGGCAGGAGTTTGCGTGCTTTACTAAGATCAAAAGCATCAGGTAGCTGTTTTTCTGCAACCTTTCTTCTTTTCTTATGGCTGATAGTTCCTTTTCCAACAGAACTCTTTCTTTTCGTTCTAGTTCAAGTCTTCTTTGCTCAGCTTCTACCTTCCTTTGTTCAGCTGCTGCTGCTGCATTTGCAGCTTTGACCTTTCTTTGTTCAGCTGCTGCTGCGGCATTGCAGCTTCAAGCCTTTTTTGTTCAGCTGCTGCTGCGGCATTTGCAGCTTCTACTGTTCACTGCTGCAGTTCAAGTTGGAGTTTCAATTTCACTATCTCTGGGTCTTCAGTTGTAGTAACTGTACGAAGCAGCATCTCGTTCAAGTGTTAAAGGCCTTAAGGGAAGAGCCTCTTCTTCAGTTATGTTACCACTATTTATCAGGAAATCTAAGATCTTTCCCAATAGTTCAGCTTTCACCACAGCATGACCTACAGATATTCTTGCCCTTACAGCTATTTGGCGAAGCTGGTCCTTCTTAGCTTCCTGTAGTGTATTCAGGTGCTCCCTGGGTGCACCTAAAAATTTCTCAAGATCAAAAGGCATCTCTCAATACTGATAAAATGGAAAATATACTGGAAAATTATATACTACCATACACAAGCTATAAAAACTTTAAAAAGTTAGGTTATTCATGGATTTATGGTGCGAAGGCACCCACAACCACAGGAATTTCTAATCCTTAAGTCCCACAATGTTCAGAAATTCACTTAAAAGAACGAGCCTTTAATAATCTATGCCAATCAGAAACTTAGTTCACCAATAATGCACATCCACTAACAATCTTGAATGAAATATTCTTAATGAAGTAAATAATTGGAAGTACCAACAGTTACCTGAACAAGGAATAAACCTTTAAGTATCCATCGAGGTAGAACGAAGTTCTTGACAACGTGGTCGTAACAATATGAAGCCGAAATCCTTTAAAGAGCGAAGGTCGTACCCTGAGTAAGAGGAACAGAGGTTCCTAAGGAAGGAATCTTTCAATCCCTTATGATGAGGTTTTGAATGCCTCGAAGCACCTCGAGAAGTTGGGGCGACTATGAAGATATCGCTAAGCGATGGTAGTCAACAGAGTCGAGGGTTAAAAGAATGAAGAATTCTAGGCTGCCATTACCCTGCCTGCACGTCCTCCAAAATCTCGATGTATGCTTAAAATGACGTGTTGCAACACGACATTCTCTAAGTGAAAGTGTGAGCGCGCTGGAGAACACTATCCGGTGGTGGTCTGTTATAAACTAGCAAAATATCACTGATACACTACACTCATGTTGTCCATCATCACAGAGAAACAACAAAATGAATTTCACAATCCGTCAAGATCGAGCGTAAGCGCAACGCAAACGTAAGTAGATCCCGGTCAGGCCCCCAATTTGTCACAACTTCAGCTTTCCACTTGACTATTCATGAATTCTCGGTAATGAGGGCAACACTTCATGTAGGTATAGTAGATATGTTAAATGAATTATCAAACTATTATTGAAATTAAACAAAGACTTTACTTATTTTAAATCACGTCTGAATATATAATAACAAAATAATAACAAATAACCACTTAATAACTACTAGAAACAAGTGAATTGTAAGCCACCGGATAACGAACATCAAAAGTATTAACTTGACAGGAGCTTGGAAGTAAACATTTCCAAGGATTACATACATTAAAAACATGAGGTAATTTCATCCATGCTGTCCGCTACGATCAGCAATCAATAGATGGCGCTAACATCATACACATTAATAGGTGTGTAATTAGAACTGCTACATAATGATAGGAGGGTTATTATCATATATGTATATATATATATATATATATATATATATATATATATATATATATTAAAATATATATATATATCATATTATTAAATATAGATATATATATATATTCAATCTATATAAATATTATAATATATATATATTATGTATATATAAAAGGCACTGGACAAATGTAAAAGTGGAACTCAGGTCGATGACGAGTGACATGAACGAACAGTAAAGTGTCATTTGATTATAGAAGCTTATAAACATTAGAACAGACGAGTCAAGCTTATAGTCCAGTATATCTGAGAAATGAGCCAACACAAATTGCGATTTGTAAGATTTCGTTGTATATCAAAACTTTGATATTACATTATATTGCATCGAGCATAATTTGATTTAAAGTAGCAAAGGATGATCACTGATATCACTATTCATACAAAAATATTCACTGGGTCTAATAGGGAGACGGGAATTCTAGGAATGGGAATCACAAGAGAAAAACAGCTGAAGATAGGAATGAGCACTAGGAATATGGTGAGGGGCCGACAGAATAAATCTTTGCTTTTAGTTACCTTAAATCGGTGGTCTGACGGCTGTGAAGTTGTACCAGGGTGTCGGCCAAAGGACATGGGTTGGGAGATCAAGAACAAAGCAGGTAGGTGACTGTCAGGAGGACTAGCAGGCAGTCTGACGATGCAGAGTTGTGGTTACTTGAAAATACTAGCTGTTTTCATCTTCAAGATGGTGGTTGATAAGAATGGCCAGCTGAGCGATCAGGTATGGGACTGCTTCCGGGTAGGCGTACTGCAGTGTGGCGATAGGCATTCTGTTACTGGCAAAGTCAACGTGCCCCATATTACTGGGCCAGTGTGACTTCATAGGCCTGGACAGGCCATATATATACCAAAGTTGAATAACTGGAATCATCCTGTCCAAACTGGATATTGTTGGGCTCAAAACACAGACGAGTTCCTTGAGGGGGCAATTCGTATCAGTCTCTCATCTCTGATGCTTATCTTCCATGGGAACCTGAAAGAACATTTGAACGCTGGCAGAGAAGGTGCAAACATAGGGAGAACAATAGAAAAACATGTGGGGGGAGAAAGGCGAGGGCCATACAGGTGTTAGAAAGCAGAGTTGGGACTTGAGGATTTTTTTCTAAAGGAGCAGCAAAAGGTCAGGTAAAAAGGGGGTGAGGTCAGGTAGACGGTTGGAGTTGAGCTAGGGAGACCTCCATGAGATCTGTGAATTTTTGTGACTTGGCAGGAAGTTCTCAATTCAATGACTTTTGCTAAATTAGTTCAGGGACCATACTACAATGGAAAAATGGATGCAAGTCCGTGAAGCGTGGGTGACCTGTCTCCAGTTTTGACATCGGTCAGTAGCTAACCCTGATGGCGAGATGGCACCTCATAAATCATCATACAAGTTTCAAGAAGAGAAGGCCATTAGGATGTTTTCCATATTCGTTTGGTGTAGGAATACAAAAGGAAAAAATCTGCTAAGAGAAAATACTCTCAAAGGGCCCTTAATCCATTTGCAATGCGGAAGGGAAATTCTTGACTGGATCCTACCTTAAAAGGTCGTTACTCCTATTCTTGCTGTTCCTCTTCACAAAATAAATTTTACATTATTAGTTCAAATTTGTTCCTTCAAAACTTTATGTTTGGCTGAAGAAAAGAAAAGAAAAGAAAAGAGGATCCAAAGTGGATACCAATATTACATCCCCATTCAATGAAGATGTTAGATAGTCTTATGACTGTCAACATTTGACAAATCTTTTCAATTACAAACGTTCTTAATCTCTCTCCCTCCCTCTCTCTTGACAGTGTAAAATGAAATGAATTAGGCGGTATGAATTTTAAATCTTATCTAACAAGGCTTTTATTCACTTTGATAAAAATTCTAGGATTGTACTTTATCATTAAGCAGACTTGACTGTATCTTTTACTATGGTAATTCAAATTTTTCATACAAACTCCCATCCTTATTTACTATAGCCTTTAGCATTCCATGATTTATCTGGGGATGGGAGGGGGTTTTGTCAGAAGTTTACATGTACAATTACACACTGGAAACAGAGCAGGTAAGAAAACATTCTCGATGGGATACACAAATGTAGTAGACAAGGTAATTCAACATGGGAGTTACTCATAAAATACAAAATTCTCATGAAGGAAGCCATTTGCTTTGGCTCTGGATAGTGCAAGGTTTATTGCTTGAATGTTATGAGTCTCCTAAACTTCCTGTTTAAAGGGGGCGAGAGTGACACTGAGCAGGAACTGCAGTCAGGGTCCCCAAGGGAAAAGTCTCCCTCATAAGTAGATAGTGCATAAGGAGCACTGTGTAATGATGCAATCTGGTGGTGCTTCTTGGATGGATCTTTAGGGGAGGTGCTGGTGGTTGTCAGGGCCACATAGCCAGAACAGGTGGAGTGAGTAGCTCCGGGGGTGAAAACCATAGATTCAGTTATTCTTCCCAAATGGGCCTGTTGTAGTAAGTTGGAACTTGCTCTAGCAATGTATTCCCTGCATCCGAGTAGTGGGTCTTATATGAACTATCTTCAGGTTATAGTCTTGTAATTCTAAACTCCAACGCATTAGACGTTTATTCTTGTTCTTAAAGCTCTCCAAATAAGCTAACGGATTATGATCAGTATACACAGTTAAAACAGAACCGCTACGTGCGTAAATCTCAAAGTGTTGCAAGGCTGTAACTAAACCAAACAATTCCTTTTCAATAGTGGAATAGTTCTGTTGCGCTTTGAATAATAGGCAACTGGGAGTTTCATTCCATTCACTTCTTGCAACAAAACCCCTCCTACGCCAATATCACTGGCATCGATCACTAAATTAAATTCCTTACCAAAATTGGGTAATAATAGAACTGGCTCGTGAATCATTATAGCCTTTAACTTGTTGAAGGCTTCCACACATGCGTCATCAAATACAAAACTGCGTCCTTTCTTAAACAGATTAGTTATGGGAGCGCTTATTTCCGAGAAATTTGGTACGAATCTACGGAAATACGAAACCATTCCGAGAAATCTCATGGCCTGTTTTTTAGTTGTTGGGATTGGGAAATTCACAATAGCTTCTATGTTCCGATCCTTTGGACAGATTTTACCAAGACCTACCATATGTCCTAGATAAGTAATAGAGGCTTTCCCAAATTCGCACTTCTTTAGATTAAGAACGAGATTCGCTTTGGTAAGGGCCTCCAAGACTCTCGCCAAAATCCTTACATGATCCTCCCAAGTCTCTGAAAATATCACAAGATCATCTAAGTACACAACACAGTTGTTGATGCCATTTATAACTTTATTCATTAACGTTTGGAAGGTACTGGCTGCGTTCTTCAAGCCAAAAGCCATAACTTTGGGCTCGAAACTACCAAATGGCGTTATAAAGGCGGAAATTTTCCGGGCTCGTTCACTTAAAGGTACTTGCCAATAACCTTTAGCCAAATCAAGCTTTGAGATGAACTTGGAATTTCCGATTCTATCTAAGCAATCGTCAATCCTGGGCAAGGGAAAATTACTTTGCTTTGTTACACTGTTTACCTTCCGGAAATCAAGTCACAATCTATCTAATCCATCTTCCTTTTTCACCAGAACTACCGGGGAACTCCATTCACTCTCGCTAGGTACTATCAAATCATTATCTAACATGTAACTAATTTCCTTCCTCACAGATTCTGCCTTTTCTGGGTTCAGACGATATGGACTTTGCCTAATGGGTCTCGTGTCCTGCAACTCAATATCATGTTCTAAAACATTAGTCAGTCCTAGTTTGTCACTAATAGTTTCAGGATAATTCACTAAAACATTACGTACTTCCCTCACCTTTTCCTCTTCTAAACCTTGATTAAAAACTTCGAAATTCTTAAGCACCTCAGAGTTTTTCTCAAAGCTAATCCCTTTCTGGGACACCGTCACTACAGGCACGGGGTGTTCGTTATATTTCTTGAGCATATTTACGTGCAGCCACTTTGCTCTACGTTTACCCATATCTATTAAACAATTCAGATTCCCCCTCTTCTCTAAAATCGAAAGAGGACCTTCGAACTTATATGATAAAGAGGGACCTTCTTTCTCGACTAATACTAAAACTTTATCTCCTACACAGAGATGTCTCTCTTTTGCTCTAAGATCATGCTTTCGTTTAGTTTCCCCTTGACTCTTCCTCTCGGTCTCCTTTGCTAGTTGCCAAGCATCCCTTAAACTGTTTTTATAATGCTCTAGATTAGTGATGTTGTCCTCACTACCTTCTTTATTCATTAAGTTACATTTTAACATTTCCAAAGGACGTTTAGCGGTGTGACCGAAAACAAGCTCAAATGGACTAAATCCGGTAGTGTCGCTCGGTGCTAACCTTAAAGCTAACAGAATGAAAGGTAACTTTTCTTCCCAGTCGTGCTTGAAGTTCTTACACAATTTCTGTAAGCAACTCTTTAACGTTTGATGAAATCTCTCCCCAATGCCTTGTGATTCGGGATGATAAGGTGTGGAGGTTACGAGTTTGATGCCTAATTCTTTCATTCTATCCTTGAAATATTTGGATACAAGATTACTACCATTATCACTCTGAATAGTACGAGGCAGACCAAACTTAGAAAAATAATTCAACAATCGTTTAACTACGGTCCTCACGTTGCCGCTTCTTACGGGTACCGCCTCGGGATAGCGAGTTAGTCTATCAATGATCGTCAACAGATATATATTCCCTCCCTTACTTCTAGGCAAAGGTCCAACCATATCGATAACTACATTCTCAAAAGGTTCGCCTACCGAAGGAATATTACACAACGGAGCTCTGGGGATTACTTGATTCGGTTTCCTGGCAATATGCATGCATGACAGCTTAAAACATACCTCTTTACATCAATTTTCATTTTAGACCAAAAGTACGCCCTACTAATATACACTTGAAAGTTTTATTTACTCCCAAATGTCCTTGCTCATCATGTGCTAACTTCAAAACTAGTTCACGAAGCTTCCTAGGAACTACTAATTGTTCTGTGACTTCCTCTTTACTACCTGACTTCGGTCGAACATAACGACACAAAACTTCGTCCTTTAAACAAAATGTTTCCTTACACACATCATCGAGATTATCATCCAGCTCACATTAAAAAATTTGGGTTAGTGTCTCATCCTCTTTCTGCAACTTGACTAGCTCATCCTTATCCAAAATGTTAGAGCCTAATTCATCACCGTAAGTAGGACTAGATACAGGTACATTTACTATGTTACTCTCGACAGCTACACCTTCCCCTTGGCTATCACTGTCAACATCGATAGAGTCCGGTCTCTCAGCCACACTCATGCCAAGATTAACCTCGCTACCTCTATCACACTCGTTCGAATCCACAAACTCACTCACGTTCGAATCCACGAACTCACACTCGTTCGAATCCACGAACAAATTATGACCGTAGTCTACGTCTGTATCTAAACCCGACCTAGTTACTACCATTTCAGGCACTGGAATATTCCTCACAACAGGATTCACATTCTTGGATAAAGCTAAGTCATTACTGATAATAATATCAACGCCTTCGACGGGCAAACTGTCCACAACTGCAAGTTTTACTTCTCCTGACACTATCTGACTTTCTAAATTCAACTTCAACAAAGGACAAAGAACACAAGTGTTAGGAAATCCACCTAACATGACTTTCTCTTCCATATTGATTTCTGCCCTGTTCGGCACACACACTTTTCGAATCAGTGAGACAGCAGCCCCTGTGTCTCGAAGCAAGACCATTCTCTCGAATCTACTCCTCCAAGAGAGGAAACTACGCCTTCTGACAGAAATTCACCAAAAATTTTCCTAGTTTCTCTCATCACATCATTCCTACTTGATGAAAGGTTAACTAGAGATACTGGTTTTTTACCGTCCTTCCTTTCTACTGCACAATTTCTCGCTAAATGCCCTTTCCCATTACATCGGAAACAAGTTAATTCTGAGCCACTAGATACCATTTTACTCTTACAAACCTTAGACGTATGACCAGGCTTTCCGCTTGTATAACAGGAATAGTCACTTTTACTCGCATTGCTATTACTAGGACTGAAACCTTTACTGTTTTGTACTCTACTAGACAAAGGATCATTTCGTTTCTTACTAACACTCAAATTATGAGTTAGACTATATTCATCAGCTAGCCTAATTGCTCCTGCAAAAGATACTTCTCGCCTATCCTCTATATAAAGTTTAATCTCAGGGGACACGTTATCTTTGAAGTTTTCTAACAACACTAAGTTCTTCAAACTATCAAAATCCTCAACCTTAGCAGAAGTTAACCAATCAAAAAACAGCCTTTCTAACTTCTTACCGTATTCTTCATACATAATATTTTCATCCTTTCTCAAATTTCTAAATTTCTTACGGTATGCCTCTGGTACTAACCTATACGCGCTAAGAACAGTTTCTTTCACAATATCATAATTATCACATTCCTCCTTAGAAATGGAACTATACACAGTAAGTGCCCTACCACTCAAAACTGATTGCAAATATAAAGTCCGTGTTTCTTTAGGAGAACCTACTCGTTCCATTAACTTCTCAAAGCACATGAAATATGTCGTAACATCTTCCTCATCAAACTTTGGTACTAATTTTAGCACTGCATTCATAACTAACGTATCAGTTTCGTTTTCGTTCTGGCCTGACTGACTGTTAAGAGTGCTTTGTCTTAACCGAGCGATTTCCAACTGATGCATACGCTCTTTCTCTCTCTCTTCCTGCTCATGCATACGTTCTTTCTCTCTTTCTTGTTGCTGCTTTTTTCTCTCAGCTGCTCTTTCCTCTCTCTCAGCTGCTCTCTCCTCTCTCTCAGCCGCTCTTTCATCTCTCTCATATTTTTCCCTTTCTTTCCTCTCAACATACTCACGGAGATCATTCCCCTCTAGCCCTAGAAGCTTGCCTGACTCAATAAACTCTTTCACCATCTCACTCATTCTGGTTCTTTCTATATTCTCCTTTCAAACTGTTAAAGTGTTAATAGCCTAAGCAAGGTCGCCACAATGTTACGGCCTCTGAGAGAGGTCCGCTTCAGGTTCTATATGATATAAATAAAAAAAAATATTTCAACACCAACAGTTGAAACTGGGGATACGAATTATAGCAAAGAAACAACTAACACAAACTAAAGGTTATTTACAAGCTTACTAACATAGATAAATGCAGAATGGTATCTCCTATTTACATAAAAAGATAGAATCTTACACTGCATGAACTGGGGGAACAGTGAGGCAATTCAAATACTTGCCAGTCAATTTGGCAATTCGAAGCGATGGCTTCACAAAAGGAAAACGGTGATTGCAGACGTCCTCTTGACTCCGTATTGCAGAAAATAGTCTACTTGTAAGGCAGGAACTCCCCAAAACCTCTAGCAGGGCTTTTTCTTCTCTGAAGTCTGCTCAACGTCGAGATAACACGGTCGTCCACTCCCGAAGACGACTAGACCAGTATCCAACCAACTCTTCTTCTGATCCTTTGTCGGTCCCTTTCTCTCTTATCTCTCACGGATGATCTCTGCTGCTGCTGATCTCTCACTGATAATCTGATCTGTGGCTCTTACTGAGGATATCTCTCTGTGACTAACTGGTGATCTCTCTTGTACGATCTCTCCTGCTGCTGCTACGACCATCGTATTTATACGGCATTCTGGGGGCGGAGCCTACGGCGAACGTCACAGGCTCCCGAGATTACTAGAAATTCTTAGATGAATCAAGACGAGGTACTGCATCAGAAATCGCGGCGTTTCTCACTGTCACGACGGCGCCCGACGAGTTCCACAACACTCCTGCCGATTCTAGAACCATCATGATAACAGGCACCTCCAACACAATGCGGTAACGCCTCCTTGCTGCCAAACTTCTCGAAAATGTGTTCTCCTTTCCTTTATCTTTCTTTGCTAGGAAGCAATTACCATCACAGGGGGGTTTTGACACTCCATCTGCCCCATGTGGTATTGAGCTTGCTCCCCACGGCAGGCCCATTGTTAGGCCCATCTTTGACAAGGTGGTGACCATAGAGACGAGACTGTGGTGTCTGCATCAAAGTATGTCCTTTGGCCCTCTGCATTATCTGGGGGCCACATGGAAAGGTTGACAACATCAGGTGTCTCAGGTGTTTGTGAGTTCCCTTTCAGGCTCCATCTGAACCTCTTGGGTGCCGCAGGTGGGGCAAGGTTCTACTGATTTGGATTGCATGGGTCATAGCTCTAGTCTTTGTAACCCGACTCGGTCATGTCCAGAACTCTCTGGTAGTCCTCTGAGTCAGTGAGTTGCCTGTGGTATATGACATCTCTGGGACTTGGAACAAAGCAGGGCGAGAACACTGGGGGTTCTGTGAACTCAATGGGGCCAGGCTCTAAGGCATCCAATTTAATCTGATCTATGAGGGTGATGAGGCACTCATGCTCATGGTCCAAGTCCGGGAGTGAGAAGTCGTCTGGGCTTTCAGAATGGACCTCGGGGGACGCTCGTATATATCCGGGCTTGGCTTTTCGCTCTTGGAGATGGAACACTCAGGCAGAGGACTACTTGCAGTCAAATTTGTTATGGGCAAGGAAAGTGGATTAGGTCCCGGGCATTGAGGGCGTGAGCTTGATGTCTTGAGCCCCAGGAAAGCTGTCACGTGGTAGTCAGGAAGCTCATCAGCTATGGGAGATACCGGGCTAACTTCTGTCGGGTCGGGCTCTTCATCTTCATTACTAGAAAGAGGAGCTTTAAATGTGACAGGTATTCATGTGATGAAGCCTTCTCCCATAAGCAGCTTTCAGTCTTCTGGTAGGAAGTTCGCCACACCTATGGTTCATGTTCAGACATGGAAGTCTACGTAAAATTTCAGGTGTACTGAGGGTAGCTGGTTTTCCAACCATCCACACCAGTATAGATTACGAATTGTTCGTCACTAGCAACAGCCTTGGCGGGAATGCAGCCCTCTAGGATGAGGGATATTTGACCCGATCCTTAGGAGTTCCCATATTCATTTCCATCTCGGTGTGAAAATCCACCACCTCTTCATAACTAGCCATAGAGAGCAGACCAAGGATAAGTCTGTGGGAGGGAAACTCCATGTGGCACAAGCAAGTGTAGTATTTGGGGGTATTAGGACCGAATGAGGCACTACTGGGCACTCAATACATCAGTCAGGGGAGTGCCGGCAATAGTGGCACTTGTAGGCTGAAGTTCACAGGTCTAGTCTGTCAAGTCTACAGGCGGTTGGCACTGACTAGTGCATTGCTTTCGGAGGAAGATTCGCTTTGTGAGAGACTCACTGGCACTCAGGTAAAATAGAAGTCAGGCATACACAGCTACTTCACAACAAGGTTTGAGATGGCACTTAGAAGTGTAGGTTGTTTCAGCAGCGGTGACACTCACATACAGGGAACAAGAGTTTGCTTCCTGAGATACTGACACTCTCACCAGTCAACAAGCACAAGGGCTTCCTAGAGGTTCTGTAAAATTACATAGCAACACATGGGGACTGTGTACAACATGAAGGTGTACATACGAATGGGTTCCAACATGGACACGAACATTTTTATCAAACACCTAGCAGGTAGATACACACGACTAAAGGCTTGTTGCTGACAGTAGAGACACATGTCCAAATTCCAAACAGGAATCAAATGTCTTAGCTGATCTTGAAATGGGTTTGTGCTGGGATAATGGTAAAAGAGGAGTTTCTATCTAAACACAGTAAATATAACCACAAATTACATAAACATAGAGCTAGTTTACTCAAAGAAGGTAAGATGGCAGGCTCTCTAATTCAGGAATGAGTATACTGAACTTTAAACAGAACAGATAGGAGCATCCTCTCTAATTGTCATGGTACGGGCTACATTAAAGGAAAGCAAATAACCTTACAATGCTGGACAAGAATCATCGTATCGCAATGGCGCCAGGCAGTGTTCATCACAAATTGTTTTGGCTTCTATACGCTGTCCAATCTCTCCTCTCTATCTATGTGGGGGCAACCACCATTGTTTGGAGGCATTGTCTGTAACCGTCAGTTTTGATTTCTTAAACACTAGTCTTTGTGATCGCACTCTGACTGTCTGGTTAGCAATGCACTTTTCAAAACCATAGGGTGTGGTCATACACTGTCTGGTTAGCTCTGTGCTTTTCGAAATCATAGGGTGTGACCCTACACTGTCTGATTAGCACTGTGCTTTTCGAAATCATAGGGCCTCTCAAATTATTTTTCCCGTTGTTAGCACTGTTCACCATTCTTGTTGATGGCTTTAGCCATAAATGTTTTTTAGCTAATTCGTTTGTTTCACTATTTCCCTCGTCATTGTCGTCTAAACTTCTTCTTGTCTCCATGTTTATTTCGCTTCATATCACTGTTTGTCGGCTAAAAATTTTTGGCACCGACGTTTTTGATCGTACAAGACCGCACGAATGACACCAAATTATATAACCTGATTTTAGTCATTTGCGGGTTCGGAAAAACATGAGAGCAATAAGTATAAACACATGTGGTGTAGGACATCCAGAAATAATAATCGAAGGAATGTTTAAGATATGAATATTCCTTTTAGTTACACAGGTGCCCTTTACTTGTTGTTATTATTACATCAACTATACTAGCGAACATACGGATGGCAGGTTAGGCTGTTTTTGGCACTACATAGTGATGCGTCTTGTGGCAGCCTGATGGGACAGAGTGTTGGGTGGCAGCACTCATCTGACCCAGTCTTTTAAACAGTGCAGGACCCAATAATGAACTGATTTGACCAGAGTCAGCCTGTGTTTCAAAATGCACCCTCACATGGCATCGTTAAGCCAGTAACTGATTGGTTATTCTGGCCCCATAGGCACAGGGAGCCAATCATAGAGATGCGTGGCACTCTTTTGAATTACCCAAGCCACGCCAACTACTCAATGGTCTTGGCGACTGTTTTTGCAGTGCACATACAAACAAACAAACACTGTTATAACGGCTGCACGTGACTGTATCAAATAAGTTTATATATATAAAATATATATATATATATATATATATATATATTATATATATATATATATATATATATATATATATATATCTTCTTCTTCCCAGCTTGTTCACATTTTTATATGGGGTCGCCGTTTCGGATGAGCCGTTTCCATCTATTTCTATCTTGTGCTTCTGCCTCATCAATTCCCTTCTCATGTAAGTCTCCTCTCACACAGTCCTTCCATCTCTTTCTTGGTCTCCCTCTTTTTCTTCTTCCTTGCACCTCCACCCCCATAGTATGTCTCCCAGCGTGGTCCTCATCTCTCCTCAACAGGTGTCCATACCATCTCAGCCTCCCCTCCTGCACTTTCTTTGATACTTCCACCACCTTAGTTGACCCCCTTATGTAGTCATTTCTGATCCTATCCACTCTTGTTACCCCAGACATCCACCTAAGCATTCTCATTTCTGCCACATCCATCTTCTTCTGCTCTGCTTTTCTCATGCTTGCTGTTTCCGTACCATACAGCATTGCTGTTCTTACCACCGTCTTGTGAAATTTTCCTTTTAACCTAACCTATATATATATAGTGTGTGTGTGTGTGTGTGCGTGTGTGTGTGTGTGTGTGTAACACAAATTTGTGCAAATATTTTGGGGGATGAAAGAAAAAGCTATTTTCAGCAGAAAATGTTCTATAAGCATATGCATTTTAAGGCTTCATTTATTGGTGAGGGAAATTTTAAAATAACCGTTATCATTAGCACTGCTATTCATGCGATGGAGGTTGGTGGTGCAAAGTCGGAGAGCCTGGGATGTGGAGGGGAGGATGGGATGCAGTATAGATTTTAAAGAGATCAATACACTCATCATTGAAACCCTTTCCCTCCGTATCAATGGTATTCATTGGACACCAACAGAAAAATAAGAAAAGAAATGAAAGCCTAACTGAATAACCCTTCCACTAAAGGTAGGCTTGCTTCTTCATTAAACCTATCAAAGATTTCAAATGTATTTTCAAAAACCTCTCCCTCTTCATCTAAAGTATTCATCAGGACCAGCCATAGGCATAGACCTAGTCATGATTCCTGGTTCAACAATTCTGTGACAGGACAAAGTTGGCTAAAATTCAATGTTCACAAATGAATTTGGCTCAGCAACATTTACACTACTTATTTGATAAATAAAGCTAATCGTTTAAATTACATTACTTGCAAGAAAAAGAATCATAATTAAAAGACTTTCAATACACTTGTCTCATTCATTTCAACACACACAAACTCCCCCACCCCTCCCCCACCGCCAAGCACACCCCAGGCTACCCCGCCATCTCACTACCAACCTCCATCGCATGAAAGAGCAGTTATGATAATGGTTATTCTTAAAATTCCCCTCACCAACAAACAAAGATTTAAAATCCATATGTCAATAGAATATTTTCTGCTCAAAATTACTTTACCTTTCATTCCCCAAAATATTTACATTAACTCATGTTATACCCTATATATATATATATATATATATATATATATATATATATATATATATATATATATATATATATATGTTAATGGATATTAATCTCGTTATTCATTTGTTAAACGGGGAACCCCGAGCGTCAGGCAAACCGACACACAATCTCTCTCTCTCTCCAAGCGACCAACGGCTCGTGACCTCTCTCTCTCTCTCTCTCTCTCTCTCTCTCTCTCTCTCTCTAAGCGATCCCTCTCTCTCTCTCTCTCTCTCGCAATCTCTCTCTTTCTCCACCTCTTTCTCTCCATTCTAACAGGTAATCAAAATGAGAGTCAAAGTTACAAAAAATAACTATTTATTTAACAATGGAAAGATAATAATTCAAGTCTCACTGACTAACTTAACTCAGTTAACCCCCAACATTAAAATGTCTAAAACAGTAATTTGTCACACCAATTGTCTCTCCCATCTGGGACTCTCTGTCCCCCCCTTGCCAGAACCGTCTGTTTCAAAGACACGAGAAACACACTCGTTAGCACACATAAGTTTAAAGAAAAAGTTAAAGATTAAATATTCTTATAATGTGTTACAAGCCATTCCTTTTGGCTAAAGTAATTCAACACTCACCCATGCAGCAGGAATATTTCACTCACTGTTCAAAAAACACTTTGGCATCCGCCATCGTGGCTTTGCCTTCCTCCCTCAGATCTCTGTGCAAGTCTTCCCATAGACTTGGCTAAAGACGCCATTATGAATAGAAGAGGCGCACACGCACATATGAATGTACACTTCGTTAACGCCTCATATTACTGGTCGCAGCCAGTTTCCCAAAGGCACTTTGAACAAGACCCATGAACTCACATAACTACAGGACGAACATTGACTCGCCTAACTATGCAGTTTTCATATCACGCCACCCAGAAATCATTTATCAGCTTTTCTCGGGTCGTTGCTTCGGCTCTGTTCTCTGCGTTCCAAAAAGGTCACAGCGCATCACATTATGCTATTAAATATATCATTAATTATAATCCCTATCACACATATATATATATATATATATATATATATATATATATATATATATATATATATATATATATATATATATATATGTATATATATATATATATATATATATATATAGATATATATATATATATATATATATATATATATATATATATATTATATATATATATATATATATATATATATATATATATATATATATATATATATATATATATATATATATCTATATATATCTATATATATATATATATATATATATATATATATATATATATATATATATATATATATATATTATATGATGATATGTATATATATATATATATATATATATATATATATATATATATATATATATATATATATATTATGAAAATGCCGATATGCTTTACTTCAGCTGTCAAGTAGGTGGATATAGCACTGATTCGTCAAATTCAACTTTTGTTCGTCCTGAAACCGACTCAGCAGTCTTTGTCTAATGACCCGGATGTTCCGATCTGGGCACTGGGATACAGATCACATGTCGGTGATGGAATTGTCCATGATTTCATCATGGAACTTTTTGGTCCGGATATAATCGTTTTCCTGGCCGTGAAACGGAAAATAAGTTAGTTACAAAATCGCTAAGAAGTGTGGGCTCCAGTGGAGTTTTTCACTCCTTGTTCAGAATTAGTAGTGCCTGGACGTGCATAGGTTGGGCACACGTGGAAATTGGAATACCCTCTGTGTAATAAGTGTTTCAATTGGCCCCATATTGCTTTGGGAAAGTTGTGCTCCTGGTTAAATGAGCATTTAAAATGGCTCTGATGGAGAAAGTGTAGTATAACCGGAACAGTGACCTAAAACTAAGAATTACGTTTCATAGACTTGGATGATTAATACGACTTCGTTAATGGTGATGCAAATAGGGATTAGACTTTCGTTTTCCATTTGGTTCCCCATGTTCTGTTCGCTTTCCCATTTCCTTTTTTTTAAATATTTCCCTTTTCGAAGTTTGGTTTTCTAAACTATTTCTTTAATAACCAGTGACATGTTAGATTTTCTGAATAAACTATATTTTTGTACATCCAGAATTTTATTCAGATACCTTTAGTTAGGGATGCGGTATGAGAGAGAGAGAGAGAGAGAGAGAGAGAGAGAGAGAGAGAGAGAGAGAGAGAGAGAGCGAAGAAGAATATGACCTCCGGTTTAGAAAGAGTGAGAAGAAAAATACTCCGCTCAGCTTGAAGTTGGCCAACATTATCAAGGTACCTACCTCGTTGAGGTAGGTTAAAACATAGGGTGGCGAGCGGTTTAAAATAATGGGGTTCATTCGTTTTAGTGTTTGTTTCTGCTCAGAAGAGAAGCCTGTGGTGTGAACGAAATATGAATAGGAATTAGGCAGGTTAGTTGGGAGACGTATTTGTTGAGGTGTTTGTCTCGGTACGGTTGGCCCTCTGTCAGGTAGAAAGAAATTTCATGGTGTTGGCCTTTTTTGTGTTCCTTTCTTTATCAGTCCCGAAGGAAGGTGGCCGGGATCGAGGGTTTTGTTTCAGTCTTGCCCAGCCTGAGCTTCTTCAGTGCGCAAGGTGGGGGAGGGGGGGGGGGGTTGCTTGATACAGTTTCCCAGTGGACTGCGTGTTTTATTGTGGTTTTCGGTATGATTGTTTAGATGTACTGAAACGCTGCCATGTGTCGGTGTGTAAGGTGTGCTTAATTAAGCATTTACATTGTGTTTTTTGGCTGGTATAAGGGTGGGGGGGGGGGGGGGGGAAGATCGCGGTCTTCCAGCAATGTGTGATTCGAAGGAAATGGTTAAGTTTTTTTTTTTTTATTTTTTATTTTGTGAGTTTTAACATTTCTGTTGTCATTTATTTCTTTTGTTTTATTTATTGATTTGCTGTAGAATTGTTGTGGGGGTGGAATGGGTCATTTATGGGGCTGACTTTATTACTGGGCTGTGTTAATGAAACAAAGGGAGTTCAGGAAGCGTAGTTTTTTCTTTCTCTCTCTCTCTCTCTCTCTCTCTCTCTCTCTCTCTCTCTCTCTCTCTCCTTTTGTTTTTTCCCCTTTCCCTCTCTCGTTCTGCCATTGCTTTCGTTTTACGTATAATAGCGTCTTGATGTCTAACCGATCGCAAGCATGTTTAGATCTTATATAATGCAGCATAATGACTTGTAACATAGGGCGGTGTCGTGGTTTTTCTTTATGCTTCTGTAAGCATTCATCTACCTCCTCCTCCTCCTCCTCCTCCTCCTCCTCCTCCTCCTCCCTCCTCCTCCCTCTTCCTTGCTTTTGTCCCGGGTTTGTGGGTCTCTAGCAATGTTTGCGTTGCAACCGACTACTGATGGATGCCTGGAGGTGATTCTTTTCTCTGGAGGGGGAGACTTCTTTTTATGATCTTGTGAGGTCTATGTAGGCTGGAAGACAAAAGGTGTAGTTCTTTTCACTTGCATAATCCTTTATCCGCGTGGAGACAAGCATCCGTGTACTTTTGCAATTTCAGCATTTATCGCCTGCAAGCAGTGGGGGCTTTCTGGAGGGAGAATTTTATTTTGGGGGATTATTCCTCTTCTTTCGCCTCATCCGTCTTTCTTTCTATGGGGGATGTGGTAGTTTGGCCTTGAAATATGTGTTGACCTTCACGCTCAGCTGTTTAATTCGGTCACTGGCATGGCTGTAAGGGTGTGATTTACCCCCACTGAGTTTTTGAATATTTGTGTATTGGGGGATGGTAAGGCTTTCATTTTCTCTTTGCGTCTGTTTTTGCTTCTTCTGTTTTTTTAGACCATATTTCATTGGAGTTTAATATTCTATGTGTTTGAGATCATCAGGCCGGGTTTGTTGGCCAATGGAAGGAACTGTTCATGAGCATTTTTTTATTATTAATATTTGATTCATTTGCGATCGGGAGAGTTTCTTTTTTTCTTTCTTTTTTCTTTCTTTCTTTACAGGAGTGTGGAGTAGTTATCATTTGATACTTCATATGCCTCTATGGATTGGGGTGTGGTATTTATTTGCATGGAGCTGTGGTTTACGATTTTTATTTTTAAAGATGAATGAAATTATACCTGCAATAGGGGCATATCATTATAGGACTTGATAAATAGCTTCAGCTTAGTTAAGAAGGACGAAGACAAGGAAATTTAAGGTAGTGAGACGTCAGAAGATAAGACCTTTTCTCATAGAGTAACAATTTTTTATTCCCAAGTTAAGTTTGTTTGGGCTTAGCTGACGGAATTTTTGCAACAGACGCGTCGCGAATTATTCGTCTTTAGTTTATATAGGTTCTAGCCCAGTGATCTGGGCGACGACAAGCTCTGAAAGACTAGACTCTACAACTCTGTGGATGGAGAGATTGAGAAGGCAAGGTTTGCAGATTTTACAAATTTATTTTAAAAAATAAACTTAACAGTTAGCACTTGCCCAACATTAATTCTACGCAAAAGGATTCAGAGTACACATTTACTACAAAAAATACAAAGAATCTTAAGTGCCACGAGCCCGCGGCAATTCTACGCCCGTGAGGCAGACCAAGAGATAAGAAAAATTGAGAATTTACCATAAAATCGACGTAATCTGCTTATTCACTTAATGTTTGGTCATACAAACTCAAATCAGACCTCCCCATTGAAAGGATGCGTGGGTGGGATACCCCGCGATGAACTTACACCATACAGCAATTCAATCAAAGTAACGACACTGGCTGTGTTGGAGGAGAAAAGCGAGCCGCCTTACCTGCTATCTTTGGTACTTGGAAAGTGACTGAGCGTTATCTTTCCCGTTGCATTCGAAAACAACTTTCGTGCGTCATGGCATACCAATACATGACGTTTGACGCTCTACTCTATTGCGTCTTATCTTTATGCGTTGACTACAAGATATGTTAATTCATATTAAGGTGAATGGCGAACTCTAATTTTACATGCTGTGATGCAACTTAGACAAACTCGAAGTATTTCCCCGTACACTAAGCGTGCTTCCTTTGTTTTCATCTCACGTACATGGTAAAAATTTGATAAAACCTATAAACTTTAAAGCAAAATATTTCGCTCTCCTCCCCAACACAGTTTCATTAGAGTTAGCTACATATTTACGCGTCATAGATTCTTCTTCTTACTCAGGTTAACCTGGCGTTTGCGGCAGGTTGGTCGCAAAAAGAGGGATCCGTCTCTTTTCGCGACAAGCCGGATGAGGTTATTTTTTATTGAAGGGATGTGGGACGTGCCTTTAAAATAATAACAATAACATATAACCGCCTATTTCATAAAAACAGACCAGTGAGGAAGATATAAACAACACCCTTTTTTAGGATAGGTAAATTCAACATGTGATAATCTTTAATGATGACAATTGACAGTAAGTCAGCCAGCAGCTTCTCCTAACATCATTTGCTATTCACTCACGTTATGAAATCGGCGTCTCTTCGGCCCATACCTGAGCATCAGGAAATTTGAATTTTGGTGGTTAATTTGAATGGCATATTTCAACCGCAAAAGACACCCATTCAGAATACAAGACTCTGAAAAACTAATTATCACGGCTGTATCTTGTATCATGATTGCTCAACAGATATGTTAAGTCCCTCATCCTACTATCCACTGCCACATCCCCTAAGTGCTAAAAATCTACATCTGGATCTCAAGAACAGCAGAACAGTTTTTGATGCAATCTGGCACAATTAGAGACCTTAGTGGGACACTTCTAAAGCCAAAGTTTGATCCTGATCGGTTGAATATTTCCAAGGTTATAGAGGACCAAATTCTGGGCTTTCACGTACTCCAGGTGGCTGGGCTTAACTAACAACCAACCACTGTTGCAGTTGATGAAGACGAAAACAGCTTTTTGCGACATGAGAGAAATCTTAACTTGTGCACATTGGCAGGTTACAGCATCGGTAAGGCGCTCCAGCTCCAGCAGAGGACAGGATGTCATGGCTTCTGAATGCTTTCAAAAGCATTTCGGTTGAGTACGTCATGCTCATCGACGGTGCTTGCGGCCAGGCAATGCTGCTTTTCCTCGAAAACATTCAGATGAATAAGATATGTTCTGTTAACCTTGGTTTTTCAGCCAAAGTAAGTATAAAAGCATTATATAACAGTTTATCATGTATTTGTGCAATCATAAGTTTTTCTAAATTCATTGTGATACCTTCTCCACATTCATTTTTAAAGGTTACATAACTCATTTATAATTTCCTTTCCTCTCCAGGTATGTGAAAACTTAACAGATCATCCAGAGGAGAACGTGTTCGTCCAAAAGGAGTTCAGTCTATTTTCCTTTTACAACAGCATCCTTCTTTCTGTCCCATCTCTGGTATTTGTGCTCTTCACTGGAGCATGGAGTGACAAATATGGGAGAAAGGTTAGTAGCCAATATTTTCCCAGCTTTGTTCTCTTTTCTATCACCATTAGACACATTGAGCAATAAAAATAGGCTTTGTAGAATACTATATATATATATATATGACTTAGGAAAAAGAATGCCTTCATTGTTTTGACTCTCGATACCTTATTTGTTCAGATTCCTCTCCTGTTCACCATCCTGAGCCACATGGTGTTTGCTGCGGGGTATCTGCTCAACAACTGGCAAACTTCTTGGCCCGTGGAAGTTATCTATGTGGTGACATTCTTAGAGGCACTTGGGGGAGGTAAAATGGGTCTTTTCACTGCAGCCATGAGCTACATTAGCGACATCTGTCCAGAGAAAAGTCGTACGTCACGTATCAACATAGCCAATTCTATGTGGTACCTAGGTGGTCCTCTAGGCACCCTTACTGGTGCAGTCATTATCAAACATGCTAGTTACAATGTAGGGTTGACTGTGACTTTCTTAGCATATTTTTCAATTGAGATCTATATCATATTTTTCATCAAGGAGAGTCATGGACCTTTTGCCAAGAAGGAACTCCAAAGCAAAGGATCATTTAAGAGTAGAATTGGTGAGATTCCAAAGGAACAAGTCACCATTTCACTCATGATAAAAGATTTTTTCAACTGGAGAAGAGTTGTAGAGTCTTTTAAAACAGCACTCCGCAAGAGAGACGGAAACACTCGTTGTGTGCTCTTGATCGTTATTGGGTCTAACATGATTCGTCGTGTTGGTAGAGGTGATTATCATTTCTGCTTATTATCACTTTGGAATGAGAAATGTTCTAGCTAAGCTCTATTCATCTTTTGTTCATTATAGTCTATTCAATTATAACCTTCTAACCGTGGTGATTATGTGCTATGTATTTTCAGGATTCTTCATGTACATGTTTGTCAGACAAGCACTACAATGGGATGCGACAGATTATGGATATTGGGCTACATACAGACAACTTCTGATTTCACTGGGTAAGAGTGAGTACCCACTATCTCCTGATCGCTAGTTATTTTCTTAATGGAAGTGAAGAAGAATATTCTAATGGTCTAATGAGATCTATTGTCGGAGGCTTCAGATACTAATGACATTTACATTTACAGGTTCTATGGTCTTGGTTCCTCTACTGACAAAACTTTGTGATATCAGAGATGAAGGATTAGTGGTGCTAGGTTCCATATCAATCATTACCGAATATGTTTGTTATGGTCTTGTCACGAACAAATCACATTTTTTCTTCTTATGGCTGGGACCTGTAGCAGGTCTCATTTCCAATGCCAGCGTCGTTGCCTTTAGGTCATTACCTACAAAGCTGGTTGGCAGCAATGAAAAAGGTATGTGGAACTTGTATTCATGGTCGCCTATCATCTTGAATGAATGATTTACTTGATTTGACCCTCTCAGATTTTTGTTTGATAGAAAACGTCCCTATTAAGTCCTACAGATATTGAGTCGTTTTTTCATTGAAGAAGGTGATTGTAAGACTTGGCATCCTTCATTTCATCAGGCCGTATCAGTGCTGTCACATGTGCCATGAATGGGCTCATGCCGATGGTGGCTTATGCTGTTTATTCACCAGTGTACTACAGCACAGTGGATTCCTTCCCATCAGCACAATTCTTCGTCGGTGGCTGCCTCAATCTCCTCATCCTGGCAATGTTTGTGTAAGTATTCACTTACTCATTTTGTTCTATATCACTATCCAATTGTGGTCTATCTATTTTTTAACATTATATATAATTTTATATATATATATATATATATATATATATATATATATATATATATATATATATCATTTCAAGCTACAATGTCCTTTAATATCTAAATTCACTTTACTCCCAAATGATATATTTTCATATATGTACCGAAGGGGAATTTTTTAATTGATAATAATTTCGTCCCCCCATGGGATCGAACCACCGTCCAAGTGGACGGGGACGAAATCAGGACAGTCAGTGACGCTATCCGCTGATTGGATAGCGTCACTGACTGTCCTGATTTCGTCCCCGTCCACTTGGACGGTGGTTCGATCCCATGGGGGGACGAAATTATTATCAATTAAAAAATTCCCCTTCGGTACATATATGAAAATATATCATTTGGGAGGTAAAGTGAATTTAGATATTAAAGGACATTGCTAGCTTGAATTGATAATATAAATGGGATCACGGTTCGATGTTGATAACTTATCATCTTATTATATATATATATATATATATATATATATATATTATCTATATATATATAGATATAATATAATAATATATATTATATATATATAGATATATATAAATATATATATATATAATATATAAATAATATATATTATGGCTAAGACTTTCACTGCGCGTCCTGAATTTGTTGTTTCGATAGACATATATGAAAATATATTCATTCCGAGGTAGAGCGAATTAGATATTAAAGGACAATTGTAGCTCCATGTTTGTATATGATTCACGGTAGTGTGAAATGACTCATATATTGGCTATGTTCGCACAAAAAGCACTACAACATCACCGAGGTCGAGGTCTGATGAATCAATAAAGGTAAAGCCACGAAGGAAAGTGAAACACTGGAGTAGCTGCAGCTACTCCAGTGTTTCACTTTCCTTCGTGGCTTATACCTATATATATGTAAGTGTATATATATATATATATATATATATATATATATATATATATATGTGTATGTGTGTGTGTGTGTGTGTGTGTGTGTATACACACATAACAACCACACACACACACATATGTATATATATATATATATATATATATATATATATATATATATAATATATATATATATGTGTGTGTGTGTGTGTGTGTGTGTGTGTATGACATAACACACATACATCACACACATACACACACACACACACACATATATATATATATATATATGTGTGTGTGTGTGTGTGTGTGTATGTATACTAGAAGAGCAACCTGGCACTGCCCAGGAAAACTCTGAAGGACTCAGATACATTTTCCTGCAAACCCTTTAAACTGTTTTGTCATGTAAAGTATGTGTCTTTCTTTCAGAATGCCTTTCTCTCCCATGTTTAATCATTCGGTTTTGAATTGATTGCTTTAAGTATGTATATATATATATATATATATATATATATATAATATATATATATATATATATATATATATATATATAAAACTTCACAACATAAACTTTCAAGCTTAGGTGTAGATTCCCTATTAACAAATGTACTAATACAGGAAGCTCTACAGCTTTTGAGAGAAAATTAGCCCCTATTCAGATCATATCTCACTAGTCCTAGATAAAATAATAAAGTTGGTTGAATTATTCGTATTAAACGTCGTTTCATTCAGAAAGTCATTCAGTAAACAAAAATTTGGGTATAGCATGGACAGACCTTTAAGTCCTGTTTTAGCCAACCTATACATGGAATGTTTTGAAATTGTAATCATAAATACAATAAAACTTGAAGACACGCTGTGAATGAGATACGTATGTAGATGTAATCCTAACATATTGGGATGATGTGGGACAATTTCAATGAAATTCGTTAAAAACTAAATGCATTAGTGTCAACCATCTAATTCAATGTTGAGTGGGAAACAGACAACGAAATTCATGTTCTTGATGTTTTGATAATTAGAAATACGATAGAACACATATTTATCGTATACAGAAAACCAACACTTTCACTTTCATACATTCACTATTGTAGTTGTCATGACATTTCTATCAAGATTGACATAGCCAGCAATTTATTCTTAAGAGCCTTATGGATTTGCTCCCCGGTATTCCTGGTAAAGGAAACTGAACTAATCAGTAACCTGCTGTCATCTTTAAAGTACCCTGAACATAGGGCTGAGAAATCAATCCATAAAGCTGACATAATCTTCTACCGTACCCCTCGCAACAAGGCTAGACAGACGCCCAACAATAAAATGAAAGTCCCACACCTCCACAGCAGGATAAGGCGTTGACACAGACATTTGGAAACTTACCTCCATATTACTGTTATTTAAGAGAATATATATTGTTACTAAAATCATTATTGTTCTCTGGTTATCGTATATTAAACATTCAAAAATTGAAAGGTCATATAATAGAGTTGTATAAAATGCACGTGTCTAATTCCAAGCTGCAGTAGTAGCAGTACAGTAACTCATTGCAGGTTTTTTTTTTTTTTTTTTATGAAAAACACAATACAAATGCAGTTCACATAGTTTTCAATACAACCAAAACATTAAAAATAAGGTTTTTTTAGGATTTTTGTCGATTTTCTATGATGTTCTGGCTTACGACGCGTCTCGAGAACAGAACCCTGGTCGTTAACTGGGGACTGCCTATATAAATGACAAAAGTATCGGCTGCTATCGGCCAGAAATTCGCCGATACCAATACCATAAAAACTAGCCGATACCACCAATATCGATACCGATACTTGAGCACATCCCTAATTATTATCAGCTATAAAATTCCCCTTCAGTTAACATATGAGAAATATATTAATTCCAAGGAAGAGCGAATTCGATATTAAAGGACATTTGTAGCTTAATGCTATATATATATATATATATATATATATATATATATATATATATATATTATATATATATATATATATATATGTTGTTTTTTTCTTGATATGTCGATCAGAATGCAGGGGTTTTTGTCACGACAATTTATGTTGTTTTTATTTCTTTTCCAAATTTAATTTGAGAACAAATGTTATTGCCTGTGAATCAGATTCTTGTGTTTTAGATTCGTCTTGTATTGTGGTTGTGTTGAATATGTACATTATTTTTATCTATAACGTCTACGTTTTTTTGTGTTAAATTATGTCACAACCCTGATTCCATCCTTTCTTATAATTTATAAATTCCACCAATGCCTTTAAAAGTTTTGTTATATTTTCACAGATGATGGAATTTTTGTGCGTGAATTTCTATTTTTATTTTTATATTTTTTATGTGGTTGTCTTCAATGTAAATTAGTGTTCTGGGGATATTCTTTTTGTTTTGTTGAAAAATTCCACTGCATTACTTTATGTTTCTGTGTCTAAACTTCTAGCTTATTGTTTTATCCAATTCTCAAGAAAATATCATACATTGGCGTGATGCAATGTGATTCAAAATTGATACCCTGGGGCCATGATTGCCAAGGGCAGTGGTTAAGTGTGTTATTTTCTGTCTTTTTGTTTTCACCGTTTTTGTTGAGAGTGTAAAGTAGAACTTATTGACTGAGAGTGGTGCTCCTAACTGTCTGCTTGAGGGTGACAACACCCTCACACCATTATGACTCATACATTAGGGGTAGCCGAAACCCTACTGGAAGGCAGGATTTCTGGCCTATGCTACAACCTACGCCCACCAAGGAAATACCCTCCAATTTCTCTGTCTGGTACTGCATTGCGGCCTTACCTTGATGTTGAGCTACTGATCGAGTTAGGGATAGGGCCTGTGCCAAAGCCCAAGCCCAAGCCAGAGTCAAAACCAGAGCAAGAGCCAGTCAATGCCTGAGCCAGAGCCAAAGCCAGGGGAAATACCTGAGCAAGAGCATTCTGTAGAACTCTCTTCACGAGAGTCCTAGCCTAGTTCCATCTCATTTACCAGCACTGCTTTGCAGCCAGTGTCCGGGTTCGAACTAGTAACCCTGTCGGATCTCAAATCCACAATGAAAATCACTCTCATCTTCTATGGAAGGGTTCTCCCCTAAGTCCTCCCTTGTCCTCCTCACCAGCCAAGTACTCAGCAGACAAGACGCTGAAGGACGGAGCTCTTCGTGAGAGAGACCATCCTCTGGCTAGCCAACCAACGAACTTTGCTGGCTGAGGAACTGGAGAGATCTAAGGCACTGCCAGCAGGGGTCAGTGCCACAGTTCCTGCCTTACCAGGTGACAAGGTTGCAGGCACTGCTGATGCCCCAGTTGTTGCAGCAGCAGCTGAGGCATTAGGTAGCCTAAACTCTCTTGTGCCAGATTCAACAACTTCACAGGCCCCCATGAGGCCTCACTTCCAGTGGTGACAGATCAACAAGACCAGGGTCATCCTTGGACCCCGATACCTCACAGCCTCCACCAGAGGTCCCCGTCAAGAACACCTCTAGGTGACCTTCTGCCCCTCCAGGCCCAGCTACAGCCTGACATAGGTGTCATTCTTGGCCTAGCAGAGGCAGGTTAGGTCCTGGGTCACAACTGAGAAGATTCTGGTCTAAAGACCATATAAGGACGAGGACAGAGACCGACGTAGACGCAATGCTCGTGTAAATGGCAGGCATTATAAGAGCCAGTGAGCTCTCCCACCACTAGTTCCCTAGTATTTACAGTACATACAACTCTGTAGCCTTCCAGAGTAGTTAGCATAGATTGTATGGAAAAATTATACTAAGCTATGACTGCTCCCCAGCTCCCAACCTGAGGACATGTCCTACTTTCTAATGTAGCCTACAGTTCCGGACATTTCCAGTAAGTCCAGTTTCCCAAGTAAGAAGGGTTTGTGGCAGGTTTTGTGTTGGTAGCCTTGACGAGAATGGGCTAACATTATAAACACCGTCTCCTCCATGCCAGAGAGGCCGTCAGATTAGTGGTGGACGTATAGTGTTGCAAATTATTCGCTCTTTACTTACTTAGGTTCTGGGTGATAACAAGGTCTGTGGAGGGATTAAGGAAGCAAGGCTTAAAGTTTTACACATTTTTATTATAAAAAAGAAACTATAATTACACTCAAAACATTGCCCCACATATTATGTACAAGTTAATTACACATGAAAAGGTCACAGGAAACATTTAATACGATGATTCAATGAATTTAAGTGGCACGTGGCCGTTGCAATTCTATGTCCAAGAGATAAAAAAAATATCAAGAAATCTGACACAAAACCCAGATAATCAGATTGCTCACTTGATGTTTGTTAATACAAACTCTAATTAGGCTTCATTATTCAAAGGATGCGTGGGATACCCCACGATAAATTTACACTATAGCATGTTAATTAAGAAACAAAGTGGCTGTGTGGAGAGGAAAAGACGTTGGTACCTGGGAAGCGAATGCCTGCTGTGCGTGGCATTGCCCTAGAGCACAACTTTTGTGACGTCATGGCATAACAATCCCTGACGTTCGATACTTCACTCTATTGCATCTCATCTTTATTCGTTAAGTACAATATATGGTCATTTGTATTAAGGTAGGTGACGAACTCTAGTTTTACATTATGCGCTATAACTCAAGTAAACTCGAGGGATTCCCCCATAGATGAAGTTTTTCGCTAAGCACGCTTCCTTTGCTTTTATCTTATATACATGGTTAATTTTGCTTCAGTTTTATAAGAAATATAAGGTTTATGGCAGGTTATTTCACTTTCCTCCTCCACACAGTTTCGTAAGGATTAGCTACGTTTCTCACATACACATGACATAAGTCACGTAGTCGCTTGCACTCGTCGTTGATTCTTCTTACTCAAGTTAACCTGACGTTTGCAGTAGGTTTGTCACTAAAAGGGGGATCCGTCCCTTTTCGCGACATATAGAGTTGTAATTCAATTGAGGCCCTTACAATACGAATACAAATAATGTGAAAAATCACATTTGAAAATTTGCAGTTTTCAAAAAACGATATCTCAGTAATTTTTTAAAACATTTTCGTGCTTTGTGTTGCATTGTAAAGCAAAATCTCTTTACTTTATGACAGTATGCATTTCTCGTTAAAGATATAAATCAAAATACGATATTTCCAACCGCAACATTGTCATCAAAATTTTCTGTAAGTTAGTTTTCAATATAAAAAGTATCTTTATTATTAAAACAATTAGTGATACTGAAAGAAGAAAATTCCTTTACGATGATACCTTTTAAATTAAAACTGAAACGTATTTTGAAATTGGAAACTGCGACTGTTGTTGTTTTTGTTTTTTGTTTTGTTTTGATTTTTACGTTTTTTTCGGGACTCTTTCTTATATTTCTTAAACCATATTTCTTAAACTGTTCATATTTTTGCTAATGCATGCATTGTAATGGAGTCTAAGTATCTGTAGCATGTTAATTTAGGTGTACTATAATGTTTGGGCATTAGTATTTATTTTCAATACATATTATAATAAATAATGGACGATCTAATAATGTTAATATCCTATAACACCTGACATGCAATAATAATGAGCAAAAACCAGCATTTACCTTACTGATGTATACATTCGCTGATTGGCTGACATATACTCTCGTTCTGCTCGCTGATTGGCTGAGCTGCCCAGCTGGCTAAGATAGCCCTTCACATTGTTCATTTTGTACTCAACGAAAGTTATCATACAGTTATCATACATTCTTGGAAACTCGCAAAGCAAAAAAAGTGCATGTTACTCATTGCGATTTTCAACAAAGTTAGCATTTGAATTTTCATTTTCTACTTCATCATCATCATCATCATCAACCATTTCTAGTCCACTGCAGGACAAAGGCCTCATACATGTCCTTCCACACCCTTCTGTTTATGGTCTTTCTATGCCATTCTATACCTGTAAATTTCTTAGCTCGTCAATCCATTGCTTTGTTTGCAAACTCTAGGGACCCATTTTGTTATTCTTTCCATCCATCTATTATCTGACATTCACATTATATGTCCTGCCCACGTCCATTTCTTTTTCTTACTTGTTGTTAGAATATCATCTACTGTAGATTGCTCTTGTATCCATGTTGCTCTTTTTCTATCTCTTAGTGTTATTTCCATAGCTCATTGAGTTGTAACTAGCTTATGTTCTAAGGCTTTAGTAAGGCTCCAAGTTTCTGATGCAAAAGTTAATACTGGTAGGACCATCTCATTAAATACTTTTTTTAGAGAGAGAAAGCAGCATTTTACTTTTCATAATCTTATTTTGTTAACCAAAAGCTTGCCATCCCATGCTTATCTTCTTTTAATTTTGGCCTCATGTCCTAGAGAAACACTTACCATCTGTCCTATATACGTACATTCATTAACAATCTCTAGAGGTTCGTCCATAACTCTGATTTGTTGTTTCTGCATTTTCATTGACCAAAATCTTCTATCATCTTTTGTAATTCCTCCTCTGATTCACTGAGTAGAACTATGTCATCTTCAAATCTTAAGTTGTTAAGGTATTCCCCATTAGTGTTAATTCCTACATTTTCACAATCTAACTTCCTAAAATCTTCCTCTAGGCACACTATGAATTTTTTAGGAAAGATGGGGTCTCCCTGTCTAACTCTCTCTCAATTGGAAATTTATTACTGTCTTTATGTAGTTTTAGGATTGCTGTACTACCCGTATAGAAATCTTCTTCAAGTGTTCTAACATGCTCATCTATTCCTTGCTTTTGAAGAGCTTTCATTAATGCTGAAGTTTTGACAGAATCAAAATCTTTCTCATAGTTTACAAATGCCATACATACATAGTGGTTTCTCATACCCTGTTGATTTTTCCTTTAGCTGGTCAATTACATGGGTATAGTCAGTTGAACACCCGCTTCTAAAACCTGCCTGCACTCTTGGTTGATTAAAGTTTAGCTGTCGTTCTATTCAGCCTAATATGATCTTTGTAAATATTTTATATATTACTGAGAGTTGACTTATTGGGTGGTCATTTTTCAGGTCTTTTTTTCTCCCTTTTTGTGAATTGATATAAAGATAAAGTTTTTCCAAACTGTAGGTATAAAGCATTCTTGCCATCTATTATTAAATAAATTGTTAGGTCATCTTCTCCTGCTGCTTTGTTTCTTTTAATGCCTTTTAATGCTTTCTTTACTACTCCTACTGTTACTTTTGGTACCGGCTCAGGTGTTTCATCATTTCTATCAACAAAGTTATTTCCTATATCACTATTGTACCGCATTGTATAGAAATCCTCAGCAATTTTTTATCATTCTATCCCTTTTGTTGATAATATTTCGATTTTCATCCTTTAAAGCAAATATCTGTTGGCGCCCTATTCCAAGTCTTCTTTTCATCAACTTGATGCTTCTTCCCTTCCTTGGTGTTTCTTCAGTTTTGCCCCCTGATCCCAACTCCTTGACGAGGTGAGGGGCCTAATAGATATCCACTGCAGAGAGAGTATTCCCCTTTATGCCTCCTGTGCTCTCTGCTGTGGATCCAACTGAACATTTGGACCTTTTACTCCTTTACTCTTCCTCCTCTAAATTTTCCCATTTTCCTTCTTCTTCTTTCGTTGACGACCTTGGCATGGTTTTGGACAGTCGAATTGACTGCTCTTTTAACTTGATGGAGGGTGGAGTTGGACGGCATGCCACTCTACCCATAAAACGAGAGTACCTGATGTGGTCGAGCGAGGGGAAATTTTTATGTCAAGCCATGCCCACAGTGCTGGGTCCGATCTCATGGGACTGACGACTCTTAAGGCACTGTGGGTATGGCATATATCCAGGTGAGTGTCCCAGGGAAGTTACCACAACGTAACAGTATTGCTCCTCCCTCAGTTGGGCCTCCTTGGTGAGAGGGATCTCATCCTGGACGAAACTCTTACTATTGTATATGGAAAATAAAACAAAAATCCCTATGACTTCTGGCATGGCATGGACTATTCTAAGGAAATCCCAGGTAATGAAGAGCAGGCTGGTATTAAAACTTTATTACTGTACAAGCCACAAAGAAAAAGCAAATATAGAATTGACCCAACCTTGACTCACTTCGACTCCCTCTTTGGGAGTGGAAGTTGGTCAAGGTTCTTGACCTTGGAAACTGACAGAAAAATATTTGCATTAAGATTGGAAAATTATTTGTTAATAGGCACCCAACCTCAGAAATGTCATTTAGACAAATAAAAGAACAGACAGGAGTGGTTAATAGAAACTACTACAAAAAAATCAGTCCGCAAATTATTTAACCATAAAAAAACATAAGTAACGATAAGAAAGCATGACAATATGAACAGTGTACAGGGTACTGTACTACTTCCTAAAAGTGAGGGGCCAATAGAAAAAAATATTTTGCTGCATTCCCTTAAAAAAAGGTACAACAATGTACAAGATTGTGGAGTATACAGTATAGCCAGTAGACAAAGTAATGAAAAGACATTAAAATAGCAAAAATAAAATTTGAAGGCAATGAATTGCCTTTCAAAATTAAAATCATGGGCCAAAACAGAGAACTTAGACCATATGTTCCAAAACCACTACAGTGCCAAAACTGTAGTAAATATGGACATACAGGGAAGAACTGCAGAAATATATCGATTTGTGCGTATTGTGGATCTGACAAACATACAGGCAGTGGAAGTGTGGTGAACCAAAATGTGTAAACTGTTGCCAAAATCACCAGGCTAGGTCTAAGGAGTGTATGTATTGTATATACAATCTTAATACAGAATTAAAATGACTTCAGGAGAGATCAGGAATGCCAATAAGAGAAGCCAAACTAGAGTTGAGAGTTAGAGGAATGCATGATCCCGCTAGGAAGCAAATGTTCTCAACTGCAATGAGCTCAAGGAATGAAACAAAAATGGAAGTAACAAACCAACCCCCAATAGATAAATCAGAAGAAAAAATAACTTTACAAGAAACTAATATAGCAAGAAATCAAGAAACTTGTGCAGATATATGTTCAAATTCATTTGAGATATTGGAGGATATGGAAACACAAGAGAATGATACATGTAGCACTGAAACATTACAAGATAATTATAATGAGCTGGAAGCTAAAGATAAAAAGAGGCCTTTAGAGAGAACTCCACCAAAAACCAAAAAGCCAACAATTATTAGAGAGGCATCTGTTAAAGCAAAGACCAAGGATCCGAAAAAAGTACACAAACCGGAATATGATAAAAACATACTTTTGTCTCCTAAAGTAATAATAGAAGAAATGGATAGAAATACCCAGAACAATAGAGAAATGGAAGAGGAGAACACCATAGACAAAAACGATTATGTGAAGGGAGAAGAAATTACCCCATCACCAGTAAATGAAAAAAGGAGGACACATAAAAACACATGTGGATGTAATGTTTCATCGATTTATGCAACAAAAACAGAAACATAACAAAAGACAGTTTAACAAACACTATACGAAATTTTATAAAATATAGAAGTAAAGAAACCACTAGTCTAGAGACTCACAAAAAAGGCTGTATGTGCATTGGACACCTAATGTTTTAAAAGGAAAAGCAAATAAATGTCGTAAACAAAATTTTAGAAAAAATGCAACTAGATAAACCATAACAAAAAAGTAATGCTTGAATACTCTTAACATAATATTTTCAATACTTATATAATACAATGAAACATAAATGGTCTCCAGACCAGATTACAATTGAGAGAATTACAATGCTTACTGAAAAAATACGAACCAATGATATTATGTTTACAACATGTCAATAAAACAATATCAACAATCGGTAAATATACCTTAGTATCTAGATCTAGAGAAGAAGAAGGAAATTTAGATACTGCTATATATGTGCATAACAAAGTATGTTATGAAAGAGTACCTGTAAACGTTGCTGACTTCCAAATATCAAGCATCAAAATACGAATAAAAAACTATAATTATGTAATTTATAATGTATACAACCAACCTAACAAAAATTATGACATAGAAAAACTTAAGGATTTGTTTGGCAATGCCAGAGAACCTACATTGATAGTAGGGGATTTTAATGCTCACAACCCGATATGGGACTGTAACTGTACAATCTCAAATAGAGCAGGGAGTAAAATTGAAGAGTTCATGGAGTCAAACGACATGTGCTGTATAAATGACGACGAAATTAGTACATATTTTTCAAAAACACATGGAACATTCTCCTCAGTAGACCTAAAACTTTGTACAACAAATATAGTTGACAGAAAAGATTGGAATATAGTTGATGACTTGCAAACCAGTGAGCATTTCCCAATATTAATATTCTTATTACACAATGATCCTGCAAATCATGTTCCTCATTATAACATTAATAAAGCAGATTGGGAGAAATATGAAATGCACACAAGAAATATCCAACCATTTGAATGTTTAAAAGACCATAATGAAACTAACAAAATTCTTGTTGATTTCATTAAAAAGGCTGCTGATCAAGCAATACCAAAGTCAAAGCCCCATCCAACAAAGCACAAAGTCCCATGGTGGTCTGATAAACTATCAGAGTTAATTAATATAAAACACTCAATAGGGAGATGACTAGATAATTTAAATAGAAAGTTCAGTAAAATAAATAAAACATTACCAATATTAGATGGAACTTTACAAAAAATAACTATATCATTATTAGAAATTGATACATTAAAACCTATATACAACAAAATATCTGCAAAATTTAAGAAGGAAGTAATTCAAGGAAGAATAATTTCATGGAGGAAATATGTATCAGATCTCTCTAATAATACTCCCATACAAAAAATATGGGAAAAATTCAGAAAAATAAATGGTACCCATGTTAAACCACCTAGACATGCCATATTGAAAGATGGAAAAAGAATACCTGATCCAAAAGAAATAAGTAACATAATAGGAGAAAACTTAGCAAATGTAAGAAGCGATAAAAATTTAGATGAACACTTCCGCACAAAGAAAAATAATGAAGAACTAATAACAATAAATTTCGAAACACAAGAAGATATACATTATAATGGAAAATTTAATATGGAGGAGTTGGAATATGCTTTCTTGAACAGCAATAAATCTGCGCCTGGAGGTGACAATATTAGCTTTGAGATGATCGACCACTTAGCACCTATGGCAAAATCATACTTGTTTACAATTTTATGATCATTTATGGCTTCAGAATTTATTTCCTGATGAGTGGCGTAAAGCTATAATTATTCCTATCCCCAAACCTGGAAAGGATCCAAGCAATGTTAATGATTACAGACCAATATCTCTAACAAGTTGCTTATGCAAATTACTTGAAAAATTGGTATATGCTCGACTAACATGGCACATTTGAGAAAACAAAATTTTAACTTCCACTCAATTTGGGTCACAGTGTAACAGGTCTACATTAGATTCTCTCTCTATCCTAGAGGACCATATACGCAGAGGATTTGAACGAAAACAAATAACTGTAGCAGTCTTTTTTGACATAGAAAAGGCTTATGACATTACATAGAGGTATCCTATATTAAAAACATTACAAAACAACAACGTCCGTGGACATTTACCCATGTTTATCCAAAGTTTTCTAACAAATCGAAGTTTTCAGGTGAGAATTGATGATGCTTTATCCAGAACATTCCAACTTGAAAATGGTGTTCCACAAGGAAGTGTCCTTAGTGGCACACTATTTACCTTAGCAATTAATGAAATTAGTAAAAATCTACCCACCGGAAAAGCAACATTTATATGGATGATTTTGCGATATATTATTCAGCATCTCGCATTAAACATGCAGAGCTCATCATTAACAAATCCTTACATTGCTATATAAAGCAACAGTGCTGTCTATCATTGGCTACGGAAGTGAAATATATGGCTCAGCTTCAAACGCAGTACTGAAAATGCTAGACCCAGTTCATAATGAGGGCCTTAGAATATGTTCAGGAGCATTTAAATCATCACCCACGTCTTCTTTACAGGTTGAATGTGGTGACCTACCTCTCTCTCTCAA
>NC_087212.1:84013469-84018469 GCF_015104395.2 Macrobrachium nipponense | reverse complement strand
AATGAAGTGAAACTGGAAGCACAGTGTGGGCTTTTGTTCAGGCCGTGAAGAACTTTCTTGGCAACAACAAGGCCAGGAACTTGCAGAATTTGTTACTTATATGCTGACTGCTTTCAGAAACCTCGGATGCAACATGAGCATCAAAATGCATTACTTATTCTCCCATATAGATCAGTTTCCTGAGAATCTGGGATCAATAAGTGATGAGCAGGGGGAGAGATTCCATCAGAACATGAAAGAGATGTAGACCAAGCATCAGAGAGGCTGGGATGCAGTCATGATGGCTGATTACTGTTGTACTCTGAAGAGAGACATTCCTGCCACTGAGCACTCTAGAGGTTCAAATAAATGGAAGTCCAAGCGCTGAATCTTAGACAATGATGACGTAACACTCAATTTACATGTACTTACCTCTAACAATGTCTACTAATCAATTTACAGTAACTAGAGTTTACAACCTTTAAGTAATAAATTGTTTTAGAAAACTATTTTTTTCTCTCAAAGACCCATTTTGGGTTAGAAATATTAACAAAAATCAACTGATAATGTCAAAAGAATTTAATCGATTTTGTCAGAAGATGGATGTCATTTTCGGATTCAGAATTGCAAAAGTATCCTAAAGCAGATGGAAAAACTTAGACAATTGATAAAAATTTATTTTTGTTACCCAATGTTATTTACAGCACTGAAAGTAGCTATTTGGGACTGTGTTACAGTAACCAAAATAGTAAATGTGATGCTGGACTGACAGGGGAAAAGTCACCTTGGAAAATGAAAAGGATGTACAGACAAGAGAAAAGACAGTAACTGACTGCACTCGAAATCGCTCCATTACAGTACCTGGTTAGCCGGGCTGGTCTTGATTTCTTCTGAATGGGGTTGTCATATGGAAAATAATGGAACACTTGGCAATCTTCAGAGGAAAGGGAGAGCAAAAATGGGGGTGCGGGGAGGGTCCCAGGTTAGAGGTGCGAATGCTGGGACAGCTGGGGAAATTCTAAGACCGTTTGTCTGTTGTCTTCTCCTTTTATCACTGCCATTCCAGTATTTCTTTGTCCAGGCCTGTTCTTCTGTCCAACATGTGCTCTGCCTAAGGTCTAGTGGTACCTGTGTAGATAATTTCTAGTGCAGAAAGTTTGGGACAGACAAAAGGTGAGTTATGGGACACTCAAAGAAATTGGTAGACTGGCAAGGAAGGGCAACTTGTAAATGTCTGGATTTCCTTCTAAAAGAAGTTATTTTGGCTTGGTTCTAGCTTAAATCCAGAACACCTCCCCATTCTAGAGGATTCCCCAACCATAGATGGGATGGAATTGGCAAGACAAGCCAAATAACTAAGCCTTCCATACCCCTTTGAGTGGACTCATGACAAATAAAATTCTGCAGACAATAATCTTCACATATGAATGTGGACTCTACATGCAGAGAATTTAGAATTATTTATTTCTTGAGAACTGATTAAATCAAGAAAATTAAAGAACAGTATGACATTGTTAAGTGACTAATAACTTGTTATAGCAAAAAAAAATATCAAAAGTTCATTACTCTTAAAATATCACTTCACACTACGAATTACTGTCAAATATGAACAGCAATTAATTGTCAGATAATCTTAACTTAACCTACAGGGTTAATAGTATGCTTTATTCTATCATGCATTATACAAATGCTATCAATATGTAAATTTCTCCTTAGAGAATATTAGTGTAAATAAAAAAGATAGAATCAAGAATGAGTAATTCTCCTTAGAGAAGAAGTCTAGATCTCACTTCCAAGGGTTCCAGATTTCTCACAGCTGGGCAGGCGATATTTGCATCTGCAAATAGATTGCATCGCAAGAGGAGTGCTAAGGTGATAGACATATGGGGATTTGTTAAATAAGAGTCTCTCTTGCTATTTCTCATCAAGGTCCACTCACAGGAAGATTATTTACAGCATCAAAAGTAGCAATGGGGAAACTAAATTAAAGTAACCAAAATAATGAATTTGATGCTGAACAGAGGAAAAGTCGCCTTGGAAAATGAAAAGGAATTGCAGACAAGAGGCAAAAACACTAACTGACTGCACCAAAATCACTCCATTACAGTACCTAGTCAGTTGGGCTAGTCTTGTCGTCTTCCGAATGGCCGAGCTGATGGAGATGGAGGTTGCAATATGGAAAATAATGGAACACATGGTGATCTCCAGAGGAGAGAGAGAGGAAAAAGGGGCTGGGGTTCCCAGGAAGGTGTGAATTCTGAGGTTGCTCATTTGTTGCCTTCTCGTTTTCTTACCTCCATTCCAAAGGTCCTTTGTCCAGGCCTGTTCCCCTGTCCAACATGTGCTCTGCCTAAGGTCCAGCTGGTACCTGTGGAGATCATTTCAAGCGCAGCGAGTTTGAGACAGACAAAAGGTGAGTCACAGGACATTCAAAGAAAACAGTAGACTGGTGAGGAAGGGCAACTTTTAAATATCTGAATTTCCTTTTATAAGAAGTTGTTTTGGCTTGGTTCTGGCTTAAATCCTGAACAATGCATATATATATATATATATATATATATATATATATATATATATATATATATATATTGCAAACGAAGCAGGAGAAGGAAGAGAAGACGATGGATTGACGAGCTAAAAATATTTACGGGTATAGAATGACATTGAAAAAACATAAACAGACGGGAGTGGAAGAACATGTCTGAAGCCTTTGTCCTACAGTGGAGTAGCAATGGCTGATGATGATGATGATACACACGCACACACACATATACATACATACATATATATATATATATATATATATATATATATATATATATATATATAACATGTGTGTGTGTGTGTGTGTGTGTGTGAAATCATCACCATCCATTGTTACTCCACCGCAGAAAGCCTAAGATATGTTCTTCCACTCCCATCTGTTTATGGTCTTTCTATGTCTCTCTCTCTCTCTCTTCTCTCTCTCTCTCTCTCTTCTCTCTCTCTCTCTCTCTATATATATATATATATATATATATATATATATATATATATATATATATATATATGAATATTTATCACATCACCGTGATTCATATAAATCATTCGAGCTACAAATGTCCTTTAATATCTAATTCGATCTACCTCGAGGTAGAGCGAATTAGATATTAAAGGACATTTGTAGCTCGAATGATTTATATGAATCACGGTGATGTGATAAATATTCATAATAAGGCCGCGTGGGTCAAACGCTCGAATCGGCTAGCATCGTGTAGGGGGTTCCATATCTATTCTAATTACAAATACAACGAGATCGGCGTTGATTTGAAATGGTCAGAATCGATATAAACCTTTAGCGTCTCTTGATAGCCGTTTCGGTAGCGTCACTGTCCGATCCTGATTTCGTTCCCCGTCCAACTGGACGGTGGTTCGATCCCATGGGGGTACGAAATTATTATCAACTAAAAAATTCCCCCTCGGTACATATATGAAAATATATCAATTCCGAGGTAGAGCGAATTAGATATTAAAGGACATTTGTAGCTCGAATGATATATATATATATATATATAATATATATAATATATATATATATATATATATATATATATATAGATAGATAGATAGATAGGTATAATCTTATTAATAAAATACTTTTCTCAGGTGTATAATCGATTAACGCCATATTGATTCCATTTCAGCTTCGTCCAGGTGATGAATGTTTCTTCTTCGTACGACAAGAAGGATTTGGAATCTGGCCTTGCCAAAACCAGCAACATACTTGGTGATGATGTGTTCAAGAACAGGACCGCTGTCACACTTACGGGTCTCGTCCGAACATTTAGGGGCTCAGTACAGCAGGACAGTACAACGCTGGAAAGTTATCAAACTCCAGGTAAAGATAATCACACTCAGGCCCACGGAGCTTTGAAGGACGTGCAAGAATTTGGAACACCAGGAACCAAGAAAACTTTGACGGGTGTAATTAACCATTCGTTTTTATGCGACGATGAAGGAAGTCTATGCACGATTGATTTCCAAACAAGCAGAGCAAACAGTAAATCGGCTACCACTGCTGTTGGAGCAGCCACGCAACCCAATATACTAAGTCAGGGAAGTACCATTAGCACAGCGAAGGATTGCATTTGTCACTGTGAGGAGGCCACGTGTCACTCTCTCCCACCCGACAATTTCTGTGACCCAGCAGATAAAACTCCTGCCAGTGCGTAAATATCAAAATATTATATATATATATATATATATATATATATATATATATATATATATATATATATATATATATATATATATATCCTTAAATCGACGGTAGAAAAGGTGAGTGAAAAACTGTGGACTTGGAACAGGTACTTTCGTAGTATATTCTGCATTTTCAAGTTCACACTGAATATAATAATAAATATAATATATATATTTTATATTTAAAAAAAATTTTTAAAAAAAATATATATATATTATATTATAATATATTTATATAGTTTATGATATATATATATATATCTATATATCTTTATATATATATATAGAATATACTATATATATACATATATATATATATATCTTATCATATATATATATTTATTATATATAGATATATATATTATATAATTATTATATATATATATTATTATATACCTGATCTATATATAAAATATTAATATTATATATATCTCTATATAATATATCTATAGCTATCTATCTATCTATCTATCTATTATATATATTATATATATCTATGATATATATTATATATATCAATATATATATATATTAATATATATATATATATATATATATTAATATTAATATATTATATTATATATATTATAGATATTAATAATATATATATTATAGTATATATATATATATTATATAGATAATATATAGATAGATAGATAGATAATAGATAGATATGAGATATATATATATATATATATAGATATATATATATATATATCTATTATATAGATATATATATATATATATATATATATATATAACTATATATATATTATATATAT
>NC_087212.1:84000969-84008469 GCF_015104395.2 Macrobrachium nipponense | reverse complement strand
GAGATAAACTTCAAAATAATTAAGAGATACCATTACGGCAAGAGTTCCCTTTTCCACTGTGGAGTATCTACGTTGGGCGGGGGACAACTTTTTCGAAAAGAATGCTACAGGATGAGAGACTCCTTGTCCGTCATCCTGCAATAATACTGCTCCTATACCCACATCACTTGCATCCGTGGCAAGAGAAAAAGGAAGGTCAAAATCCGGAGCCCTCAAAACAGGGAAATTAAGTAATACCCTTTTCAAATTCTCAAAAGCCCTTTGAGTTTCATCAGTCCAGAGAAAAGCTACATTCTTTCCCAACAAATTAGTTAAAGGATCCGCAATGTCAGAAAAATTCTTAACAAACTTTCGGTAGTAACCGACCAAACCAAGGAATTTCCTGACATCCCTCCTACACATAGGAACTGCCATTTTCTCAATACACTCAATATTTGCTTGCTTAGGAGCCACTTTGCCATTTCCAACCTCATGACCTAAATGTACCACTTTTGCTTTCGCGAACTCACTTTTCTTTAAATTAATTACTCCCCCTACTTTCTTCAAAGCCTCAAACAATGCCCTAATACATTTTAAATGTGTTTCCCAGTCATCAATATAAACCACACATCTGTCTAAACCATATACCAACATATTCATTAACCTCTGAAAGGTAGTTTTTCATACCAAACGGCATAACCTTGTACTGAAATAACCCCTGAGGTGTCACGAAAGCAGACAAGGCCCTTGCCCGCTTCGAAAGAGGAACCTGCCAATAACCTTTCAGTAAGTCGAATTTGCTGATGTATTTTGACCTACCCATGTGATCAATACGATCCTCAATTCGAGGCAAGGGGTAACAATCAGCTTTAGATCATTCATTTAACTTACGATAATCGAAGCATAACCTGAAATCGCCATCAGATTTCTTTACTAATACCACAGGTGATGACCAAGGACTTCGGCTAGACTCGATCAAGTCATGCTTTAACATATAATCAACCTCCATTGCTACTACCTTATTTTTAAAAGGATTCAACCGGTAAGGAGATCGTCTCCCAGGTGGGGCGTTACCTACGTCCATGTCATGTTCAAGGACAGATGTCCGTCCCGGTACATCTGAAAATAACTCCCTATAATTAAACGCTAATTTCTTCAATGACCTTTGTTTTTCATTACCCCAATGAGACACCATATTAGAAAATTTTTTCAAAGAATTCTCATTGCTCGAAAGCCATTCACTTCCATTAAAACAATTATCATCCCTATCTTCACCCTCTGAAACAGAAAAAAGGTTATCACTATCAGTTACTTCAACATTCCCAATAGTTGCCACGGGAATAACCTTCTCCCGTTCCCGGAATGCCTTCAACATTTTAATGTGGCAGAGCTGAGGAAGCTTTCTTCTCTGTGGAGTTTCTGCCAAATAATTCACTTTACTAATTTTTTCAAAATTTTCCAGGGACCTGAAAAGGAAGCTTTTAATGGATTTCACGGAATGGGCAACAAAACCAACACTTTATTGCCTACCACAAAGACACGTTCTTTAGCCCTCCTATCAAAAAAGTACTTCATTCGTTTTTGGCTACACAAATTTTCACCCGCAAATTTCCAAGCCTTGGTTAATTTGGCCCCCAACTTAGTCACATAATCCAACAAATTCACCCCAGGGACGTCTCCTCCCAGGACTCTCGAACCACAATGGCCAAACACCAGGCTGAAAGGGGAAAGGGGAAAATCCTAAAGACTGACTTGGGACAGAACAAAAAGCGAACAACAATAAGGTAATTCCTTATCCCAATCAGAACCATCAGTCAAACAATATTTTCTTATTTATTTCAGGGTTTGGTGAAATCTCTCCAGAGATTTCAGATAGAACAAAAAATAGGAATCAAGGGGGAACCGCGATATATGGGAAATACATAAAACAAGGAAAAATAAATGAGAAATATAGTAACTCAGAATATGAACTAATAGCGGTAGAATTTGAATCTGAAAAATTAATGAACAAAGTACTATATAGACCCCCTAATACTAAAGAGTTTGACACAATAGTAGAAAAACTGGATGATATATGTAGAAATCACAAAGACTGGACTATTCTCCTATCCAGAGACTTTAACTTTCCTTTTGTAGATTGGAAAGAACGAATAGGAGATTGTGGTTGTATTTATACATATAAAAAAGAGAGTAATAGTAGTGCAGAAGATAAGAGGCAATTCGAAAAGCTATTAGTTATGCTACTAGAATACAATGTTCAACAAATAAATCACCTGCCAACAAGAAAGGAAAGTACCTTAGACCTAGTATTTGTGAACGAGGTGAATTATGTAAAGAAATAATAGTTTATAATGCAAGTATTTCAGACCATAATGTCATAGAATTAACAGCCAGTTCCAAAGCAAGTGAAAACAGAGATAAGCAAGAGATGAAAAAGTATTAAGTATATGGAAAATACAATTTCTATAGTAAGAATATAAGATGGCCAGAAATAAATGAAGAATTAAACAAAGATTGGGAAAACATATTCGCAAGTGATAAGATACAGGTAAATACGGGTATATTATATAAGATATTAGAGAAAATAGTGGATAAGTATATACCGAAGAATAAAAGTAAACATCAGTCATGCATACCAAGAGACAGAAGGATCTTGTTACAGAAAATCAGAAAGTAGAAAAAATGTCTTGCAAAAGAAAAGAATGCATGGAAAGTGATGGAACTAAAAGGTAAGGTAGAAAATGCAGAACAAAAGATCATACAATCAAAAGAAAATGAAAAACAGGACTTGGAAGAAAAAACCCTAGTAAATATCAAGCAAAACCCCAAACTATTGCACTTATATGCAAAAAAGATGAATAAAAGAAGAATAGAAATAGGCCCTGTAAGAAATAAAGGGAGATTAACGAATGAAAAAAAGGAAATATGCAACATATTAGCAGAAAGATATAAGAGAATTTACCCTTAGAATTGATAATGAAGATAATGATACAGAAATAAAGGATGAAAATAGTGAATATTTATCAGACATAGATATTAATGAAGCCGATATTGTACAGGCTATTAATGAAATTAGAAATGGATCAGCAGCTGGGCCTGATGGTGTCCCTGCTATTTTGTTAAAGAAAGTAGTTCATTCTATCACAAAGCCCCATGCAATATTATAAAGGCAAAGTGTAAATACAGGCAAGATTTATGATGAGCATAAATTAGCATATATTACCCCTACTTTCAAAAGTGGATCAAGACTAGAGGCAAGTAATTATAGGCCTGTGAGTCTAACATCACATATTATGAAAGTGTATGAGAGGGTAATGAAGAAAAATATTATGAGACATTTAATAAAAAATAATTTGTTCAATATAGGACAACATGGTTTTGTACCCGGAAAAAGTACACAAACCCAACTGTTAGTCCACCATGAGAACATACATAATAATATAATAAACGGAAAAGAAACATATGTGGTTTATCTAGACTTTGCAAACGCTTTTGACAAGATAGACCATAATATATGAGCAAAGAAAATTAGAAAACATAATATAGTGGACAAAGTAGGAAGATGGATAAAAGAATTTTTACACAACAGGAAACAGATAGTTATTGTAAACGGATGGAGTCGGATGAAGCTAAGGTAATATCCGGTGTGCCACAAGGTACGTTGTTAGCTGCATTGCTGTTTGTTATTATGATTGCAGACATAGACAGTAATGTTAAGGACTCTGTAGTGAGTAGTTTCGCCAATGACACAAGAATAAGTAGAGAAATTACTTGTGATGAAGATAGGAACTCGCTACAAAGAGACCTTAACAAAGTATATGAATGGGGAGAGGTAAATAGGATGGTATTTAACTCTGATAAATTTGAATCAATAAATTATGGAGACAGAGAAGGAAAGCCATATGCATATAGGGGACCTAATAAGGAGACAATCACTAATAAGGAAGTAATTAAAGACTTTGGTGTGATGTTGAATAGGAACATATTATGCAATGATCAAATAGAAATTCTATTGGCAAAATCCAAAGCAAAAATGGGAACGTTGTTACGGCGCTTCAAAACAAGAAAAGCTGAACACATGATTATGCTTTATAAAACGTATGTTCGTAGTCCACTTGAATATTGCAATATGACATGGTACCCACACTACCAAAAGGATATTGCACAAATAGAGAGTGTACAAAGGTCCTTTACAGCTAAAATAGAAGTTAAGGATCTTGACTACTGGGAAAGACTACAATTTTTAAAATTATATAGTCTAGAAAGGAGAAGAGAACGCTACATGATTATACAGGCATGGAAACAGATAGAAGGAATTGCCGAAAACATCATGGAGCTAAAAATATCAGAAAGAGCAAGCAGAGGTAGATTAATAGTGCCCAAAGCTATACCAGGAAAACTAAGGAAAGCACACTGGACATTAATCCACTACACACCAGCATCGACAATGCAGCGTCTATTCAATGTGTTGCCAGCTCATCTGAGGAATTTATCAGGAGTGAGCGTAAATATATTTAAGAATAATCTCGACAAATATCTAAGCTGCATCTCAGACCATCCAAGATTGGAAGATGCAAAATATACCGGAAGATGCATTAGCAATTCTCTGGTAGACATAGAGGTGCCTCACACTGAGGGACCTGGGGCAACCCAAACAAGATGTAAAGTAAGGTAAGGACTTTCTGGATGATAGGGAGAAGTCAAATGTTTTATGTTCAACTCAGCCATCTTATCTCTGAAATACCTACTAACAAAATTTGTACCACAATCAGATTGGATTAATTTTGGCATTCCAAAATTAGTAAAAAACTCAATAGTACATCCACAATTTTAGCGCTTTTTATTGTACGTAGTGGTATTGCCTCGGGATACCGAGACATCTTATCCGTAATGGTAAGAATATACTCATTCCCACTACGTGTCTTTGGTAATGGTCCCACAACATCAATAATTACTTCTTTAAAAGGTTCTGAAACCACAGGAATGAGACATAAAGGCGCCTTGGAATTGGCTGATCTGGTTTACCGATCTTTTGGCAGACGTCACAACTGTTAACGAATTTCTTCACGTCAGCTTTCAACCAATAAAAATCCTTAAGCAACTTGCCTGCGGTCTTAAAAATACCAAAATGACCCGACAAACCACTCTTCTCATGGGCCAAATACATCAACTCAGTCCTGTAAATAGAAGGAATCATTACCTGTTTCACATTATCTGCCACCCTAGGCCTACTCAGTCGATATAAGATATTATCAATTACTTTAAATTTAAGAACAGTTACGTCAGCCACCTCACCTGACTCAATAGGGAGATCCCGAAAATCCTTTTTCTGAGCTTTGATTAGCTCTTCAGTAGTCCAATTTAATTTTTCCTTAAAGATCCCCCGATCTACAACTACACTATCACTACGTTCTAACTCACATAAATCTACATCAATTGTTGACTCTGCAGTCAACAATTCTAGCACCAGAACGCGTGACTACCGCTACCTCATTATCAGGGTTGATCAAAATGAGACATATAATATTTTTAAAGGCCACTTCATTTCTTAACACAACATCAACATCTTTGACAGGAATTTATCCACAATTGTCAACCTCAAATTACCTGTAAAGGAAGGACAAATTAAATTAAAATTTTCAATGGGATAGGACTTTACCGTATCAGGAAAACCAAACAACAACACGAATTCCTTACTTTCAACCACAAAATCAAACGGCAACGCCTCCCTAAGAATCAGTCACTGAGCCGCACCCGTATCCCGCGAAATACGAACCATTCTCTCTCGGACGAAAGCACGGACGATACACTACCGACTGACAAGTGACAATTATTTTCCAAAACTACCACGTAGTCATTGGTCATTGTTTACTGCAGGAGCGGGCTCTCTCTCTCTCTCTCTCTCTCTCTCTCTCTCTCTCTCTCTCTCTCTCTCGCTTTTCAACGCCCATTACGGGCCTACCACCAGCTTGTTGACATTTCTTATAAGAAAAATACCGTCTCTTTACATGTTCCTTTTTGTTACAAAAGAAACATGTCATATTCCTCAATTTTTCAGGATTGTAGATATTATATCCCCTGTTACCTCTATTGGGAGAAAAACTGTTATTATTGCCAGAAAAAGTATTAGTATCATTACCTTGGGCCCTACCTTGATTGTTATCCCTATAATAATTTCTGGTAAACACCCTAGCATCATTATTACTATTATTATTATTCCTTCCTATTCTACCCCAACTCGAGTTCACATTGGCCGTTACACCCCCTATTTCATTCTCATGAGACAAATAATATTCGTCACTTGCTGTAGCTACTTCCTGCATGGTCTCCAGTTTCAATTCTTCAAGGCGGACCTTCAATTTGTCCGGCACACACCTCTTGAACTCCTCCACCAACATTAACTTTTTCAACCTTTCAAAATCCAACACTTCCTTCGACTTAAACCAATCTCTGGCATATTGTTCTTTCGCCCTGGCAAATTCGACGAAAGTTTGTTCCTTATTTTGCTGTAGGTTCCTGAAGCATTGTCTATAGGCTTCCGGGACTAACTCATAGGCTTTTAAGACAACATCCTCCTCTAAAGTTACATATACTCTCTGAGCCGTACCAATTAATTTACACTGTATTAGAGTGGTCCAATACTCCTGGGGCCACTCCAACCTTGCGGCAATCCTTTCAAAGGATACAAAAAATCCAGCCACACTATCTTCTTCAAATTTTTTATGACCATCACGTAATTTTTCACGGTTTTAACAGACAACTTTTTAGGACATTTCTAGAGCTTGCTGTGCAAGACTCAATAATCGAAAATGAATTTGGCTGCCTTAAAATGTATTTAATTCCAATCAGTCCACTCAAGATTGGCGTATTCTTCGGCTATAAAGACAAACTGCAGACCTTCATGTGATCCAACATTGTTTATAAATTCAAGTGCCCGGGATGTCCCGGTATTTATGTTGGATCAAGCCGTAGGTTACTGCAGATGAGATACTGTAGCCATGTGGGATACAGCTTTAGAACGGGTCAAAAATTAAGCAAACCAGAATTTTCTAATATAAAGAATCATGCCTCCATATGCAAAATTGAAATAAATAAAAAGCACTTCTCTATTATTGGTGGAACAAGCCATAGCAATTACCTAACTACCCTTGAGTCCTTATACATCAAATGGCATGTTCCTTCTTTGAATTCTGACGTTTCCGCTTCTCCTCTTTATCTTGCATAACTGAAGTCGTAGGTTGGTGTCAAGTTTTGGTCATTCGTTCTTCTGCTTCTCCTTTGGATGGTTTGGTGAGAACTGGTTCCTTTTTTACTATATACCTTTTAATTTGTATCAATTTTAATTTTTGTAAATACTTTTTTTTCTTAACTTAATCTTTTTTTATATAGAAAATTATGTTTTTTAAACTTTAACGTATTTTTTGTTGTTCTTACACATTGAAGATACACATAGATAATGTGCAAAACGTCTCATGTTAATAAATATGGCCTTTTTTGATGTGTTTGTTGGACCCTACTGAA
>NC_087212.1:83997155-84000469 GCF_015104395.2 Macrobrachium nipponense | reverse complement strand
AAATCAAAGAAAAATGAAACAAACAAATAAAATAAATAAAAAATCAATCAATCAATTAATAAAGAAAAATTAAATCAAGTAAAATAAATAATAATTAAATAATAAACAAAAATAAGTAGATAAATAATAATAAATAATAAATAAATAGAAAAATTAATAAATAGAATAATAAATAATTAATTAATAAAGTACATAAATAAATAAATAAAGACAAAAATATAAATAAATAAAATAAATAAAGAAATAAGCAAAAACAAATGAATAATGAATAAAAATATATAAATAACATAAAAAAATAATTAATAAATGAAAATGAAAATATTAGGAATTTGTTGGATTATGTAACTAATTTAGGGGCCAAATTATCCAAGGCTTGCAAATTTGCGGATGAAAATTTATCGTGTAGCCAAAATCGAATGAAGTACTTTTTGATAGGTGGGGAAATGTAGCCTTATTTTCTTTATTTCTTATTATTATCTTTTTAGTGTCAGTGAAATCTGAGCCTTACTTGAGAAGGTACTGCGGTTGCTGCCACTGAAAGATATTACTGTTGCTGTAGCTAAAACATCCTGGAATCTTGTGGATTTTGGAGAGTCGGGACGAGTGAAATTCTCCCCCCTCCAGGATTATATTTTCTTCAGCTCCTTTCAGCAACCCTTGGCTTAGTTAAGCTACCTAGGGGACCTCTCTGTCATCAGGTATGAAGGTATTGCCCCTGCATTTGGAGTAAAGTGATCATGGCTACGTTAGCACTGCTGCAGTCTTGACAGGACTTAGTGGAACTCTGTCCTCTGCCACAGCTTTTGGGAACCATCCCTTTTCCCAACCATCCTGAGTGATTCTCCAGATGTGGAGAACAGATTACATAAATTATTTTTGAGGAGTCGTCGGTGTTTAGTGGGTAATTTGGCAGGATATTCTTCCTTTTCGTTGGTCTCCTCCTTTCTGGACCCTCTATCCCGTTTGGTATATATGTGCTGTTGACCTGTCTATCAAGTGTGTAGTTGTTTTCTGTGTTAGGTATTAAGTGTGAATGTTGTTAATTATTTATTGCATTTATGAGATTCAGGTGTCCTTTCTGTCTGTAATTTGAGTATTAAAATTAAGGGTTTTATTAGAATATTTTCTTTGCCCCTTGAATTGAGTTTGTACACCATTGTTACGAATATTTTTCCACCTTTTGTGGACTGAGTATTGTTTTTCTGTGAATACATATAAGTGTTTTGAGTGTGATTATTGTGGTGGATACCAAGCCATCACAATATATATATATATATATATATATATATATATATATATATATATATATACATAATATATATATATATATATATATATATATATATATATATATATATATATACATATATAATATATATATATATATATATATATATATATAAAATATATACATATATATACATATATATACGTTTATGTGAAATAAAAAATCTCTTACGAGAGAGAGAGAGAGAGAGAGAGAGAGAGAGAGATTAGAGAGAGAGAGAGAGAGAGAGAGAGAGATGCTATCTCCTTACGGCACAGTTTCAAATTCTCAGAATGACAAAATCTCTCTTGTATGGTAGTTAACTGGGTGAGACATTATTGCCTGCCTGGCTCAAAACATTTTGGACCCAAAGTTCCTTTGCTAAATCTTTATAATTCACTTTTAAAAAAAGAGAGAAATTGGTATTACAAATTAAATAAAAACAGCTATTATGTTACACTTTAAAAATAATAAAAGTAATGTAAAATAAAAGATATTGATTATTTAAACTGAGAGTAAGACTAAGTGACGTCACTTCTCATAGATATGCATTTTTATATAGAATGTTCTAGAACGATTTAACGAAAAGATGAGGCCACTCAACCGTGGTTTCTTGACCAAGACACAGTCTGAAAAAAAAAAGGTCATGAGCATTGCAAGATTGATAGATTCCAAAACAAACGCAGAATTGCGAGCTCCTCTTATCTAGAGTGATGACAGCAATTTCCTGCTTTGAACGGACAATGTTAATCTCTCTCTTTTCACATTCTATATTAATCTTAACTTCAAATTATGGTTTTGTGAATTCTGAACATATCGACTCTAAGCAACAAATGAAATAAAATTTGGAAAGAAAGTTATCAGGTAAATAAAATGATCAAAGAATACCAGATGATTAATTATCAAAAGGGTACAAATTAAAGAGATAATCCAGGATTATCGGATATCACACAGTCACAAACTTAAACATAGATTTATCCTAACAGAAACTACAACGTATCCATATAGTCCAAAACATATAAAAACTGAATATATTAATTTTGTAGCTTATATTATCTACAACTTTTTTCATTATGAAGGCGCTGAGTTTAAATAAAACCAGGACTTAAAGCTAGAACATTTCCATTATTTGACTTGATGAAACAAGATTCCAGTGATATTCCTTTTAACTGTTTCATTACATGTGATTGAGGCAAGTTGCTTGACTCCAGTTAATAGGACAATCTAAATTTCTCATATGTACGTATATTGCATTTGATATTTGTCCAGTTCCCACAAAATATTGGTGCTGTTTGAGTCGTTGTGAAAGAGATTTACCAGTTTGTCCGTAATAGACTTTATCACACTTTTTGCGAGGAATTTCATATATGCAGCTGGGAAGATTCTTAGGAGAATTTGTTATTACTAAACTCTTGACATTAATATTACTGAAAACAACATTTATGTTAAAAAGCTTTAAAATTCTAGGAATTTCTAAAAACCTTTACATCATAGGGTAATTTTGGAATGTTTATGCTTACTAAATTCAATGTTTGTCATTTTGTTAAATAAAATGTTTTCTAACTCTTTTCCATGCCACATCTACAAGAGTCCTTGTTTATTTAAGTTTCAAGGGAATATCATAAATAGTTTTAATCTCAGCGTCAATAAACTGCAGGCTACAGACACATAAAGCCCTTAGAAACATCCCAGAAAAAAAGGAGAATTTAACATTTTGATGGTGATTGGAGTAGTAATGAACAAAAGAGGCAATAATAGTTCATTTTCAAAAGACTGAAAAGGTGAAATTTTTATCATTTCTATGGACAGTTACATCAAGAAAATTCAAATTACAATTTCTTTCTTCCTCTACAGTAAACTTTTATAGAAGGGACTAAATTATTGAGATTAATAAGGAATTCCTGGAGATTTTCGTGAACTGGCCAAATACAGAAAATATCATCAACATATCTAAACCATATAATTTTTGGGGGGCAAAATTATTGGTAAGAGTTTTGTCTCAAAAAATTCCATGCAATTATTGCTAAGGACAGGAGATAAGGAATTA
>NC_087212.1:83982155-83992155 GCF_015104395.2 Macrobrachium nipponense | reverse complement strand
AAGACCAGCCCAGCTAACCAGGTACTGTAATGGAGTGATTTCAAGTGCAGTCAGTTACTGTCTTTTTTCTTTTTTTCTTTTGTCCCTACATCCTTTTCATTTTCCAAGGTGACTTTTCCCCTGTCAGTCCAGCATCACATTTACTATTTTGGTTACTGTAACACAGTCCCAAATAGCTACTTTCAGTGCTGTAAATAACATTGGGCAACAAAAATAAATTTTTATCAATTGTCTAAGTTTTTCCATCTGCTCCAGGATACTTTTGCAATTCTGAATCCAAAAATGACATCCATCTTCTGACAAAATCAATTAAATTTTTTGACATTGTCAGTTGATTTTTGTTAATATTTCTAACCCAAAATAGGTCTTTGAGAGAAAAAATAGTTTTCTAAAACAATTTATTACTTAAATGTTGTAAACTCTGGTTACTGTAAATTGATTAGTAGACATTGTTAGAGGTAAGTACATGTAAATTGAGTGTTACGTCATCATTGTCTAAGATTCAGCGCTTGGACTTCCATTTATTTGAACCTCTAGAGTGCTCAGTGGCAGGGTTGTCTCTCTTCAGAGTACAACAGTAATCAGCCATCATGACTGCATCCCAGCCTCTCTGATACTTGGTCTGCATCTCTTTCATGTTCTGATGGAATCCTCCCCCTGCTCATCACTTATTGATCCCAGATTCTCAGGAAACTGATCCATATGGGAGAATAAGTAATGCATTTTGATGCTCATGTTGCATCCGAGGTTTCTGAAAGCAGTCAGCATATAGGTGACAAATTCTGCATAGTTCCTGGCCTTGTTGTTGCCAAGAAAGTTCTTCACGGCCAGAACAAAAGCCCACACTGTGCTTCCAGTTCCACTTCATTCATTGAGTTTTCAAACTCAGGATCTCTGATGAGCTGACTGATTTGAGGACCGTCAAAGATGCCAGGTTTCAACTTCTCCATGGTCAGTCCTGGAAAAGCCTGGCACAGTTAAGTGAAGCAGCCACCATCCTTGACCAGATCTTTGGTGAACTACTTGATCAAACCAGGCTTGATGTGCAATGGTGGGAAGATTATCCTGTCTCTGTCTGCCAGAGGGTTGTTGATGATGTTCCTTGTTCTGCAAGGCACAAATTCCTCCCTCACAGCCAAGTTCTTCTTTGTGTAATGCTGGGCAGTGTCCCTGCTGTACCACATGCACAGAAAGCATGTGGTGAGCTCGGACTGTTGTCACAACAAAAAATTCACAATCTTCAGGTCAACACAAATAAACCACTCATGCTGATGATAACGAATTTTCTCTAGCACTTACTTCACTGCTTCATACTTCTCCTTCAGTTTAGTCGAGTGAGCGAGGGGTACCGAGGCAATTGGTTGCTGTTGTGCAATAGAACACATTTCAGCCATTGCTTGCTGGTGTCAGTGAACAGCCTCCAATCTTTGGGACGCACTATGGCACTCCAAGGTTGTGCAGAAGCTGCACAATATCTGTACAGTGCACCAAATCCTTCTCTTCAGAGAAAAAACAGAGGTACCCTTGATGCTTGCTCTGGTAGAGAAGGTTTTTTTTCCTTCAATCTGGATGCCAACAGTTTGGCAGAGGACTTTGACAACTGAGATTGCAAACTAGATCATTTAGATCCTTTAAGGAAAAAGGATGTCGAGCATCATCGTAAAGAACCACTTCCTTTTCTTCTTCATCTTGATACACTAGAAGAATCTTCATCACTAATGTCATGAAGTTCTCCAAAGACAGGTATACTAGAATTTCATCACAGTGAGCTACAGGATGACGTGTTGATTGAAGATCAGGATACTTGAGGCTGCTCCGGTTCTTTCTGTTGATCCCAGTCACATCAATAGTGTAAATGTAGTGGTCAGTGGCATGGGAATTCCAAACAAAATGTAAAAAAAAAAAAAAAAAAAAACAAAAAAAAAAAAAAAAAAAAAAAAAATTGGCTCTAGCTCAAAAAGTTGACCTGATTGAGCAAAACCAATGAAATTCTTGGATTCAGCACATCAATATTATCTTATATCCACTAAATAAACTTATAAGATTGTTGTTGACCAGTGTAATTTTCTTTGTGTTGTTACTAGTGATATTGAATGTAATTGTGATATTCCCATTTCGACTAGCGTCTGCTAATTCGGGAAGTAACGTTTGTTGTTTCATGCTGAGTGGCCCTTAATTAATAAAGTAATGCTGCGCTCTCCTCTGTGTAAGCCCCAGTCATTTTATACCCTTGTGAGTGGACCATGTTGTGAAATAGTTAGAGAGAATCGCCTTTAATCTTCTCCACGTGTCTATCGCTTTAGTACTGATCTTGTGATGCAATCTGTTTGCAGATGCAAATATTTTCCTACCAGGTGTCCTTCAATCAACCGCATTTCATTTGATTTCTGTACTGTTGCGAGTCCCTTCCACCCTTAAAGTGTAAATTGTGTCCTCACTAATTTGGTATAAATAAACTTCAGTTAAGCTAAATCGCTAGAAATTTTAGATCTATCTTCCCTCCGTTTCATTCCATCCTTCAACCCTAGAGTTTGTAATAATTCTTTTCTCTAACAGGTGCTTTCAGGTGTTTTCAGTAAGTATACCTCATTTTCAGACACCTTTTATGAGAAAATCATAATATAATATATATATATATATATATATATATATATATATATATATTGTAGATAGATATATATATATAGATATATATATATATATAATATAATATTTTATATATATATTAGATATAATAATTATATGATAGGATTATCTATATATATATATATTATTATATATATATATATTATTATATAATATATAATATTAATATATAGGTATATATATCTATATATATTAATATCTATCTATATATATATATATATAATATATATTATATATGATATATATATATATAGTATAAATATTATATATTCTAATAATATCTAATTATATATTATATATATAATTATATTATATATATATATATTATATATTATCTATCTATAATAATATATATAATATATATATCTATATATCTAGTACTATGTATATATCTATATATATATATATATATATATATTTATATATATCAATATTAATATATAACTTATAATATATATATATATATTATATATTATATCATCGATATAATATAAATATATATTAGATAATTAATATATCATATAGATATTATTAATATAGATATATATATATATAATATATTATCGATATATGATATATAATATATATATTATATTATATTATATATAATATATATATATACTATAGATAATATATTAAATCTGTGTGGTGTTAGTCGATAAGGAAATTTGTCAGCTCATGGACACCCGTGGTTCGTGGCCCATGAGCCGACGCTTATTTCGAATTAAATAAAGAAATAAAATCCCCCTTCCCCGGTCGGTTTAACATAAATGAAAATATATTAATTTCCCGAGGTAGAGTGAATTAGATATTAAAGGACATTGTATATAGAATATATACATATATATATATATCTATATATTATATATATATATGTAAAGAAAAAAAAAATATAAATTAATAAATATATATATAGATATATATATATATATATATATATATTATACTATATTATATATATAGATTATATACAAATGTCTTTAATATCTAATTAAATTACATTTGTGGCTTAATGAATATAGGAATTATGGTGATGTGATAAGACATTATATATATATATATATATATATATATATATATTATAATATATATATATACTATATAATATATATAATATACATATACATATATATGTATATATATATACTATGTATAGATATATATATTATATATATATATAAATATATATAGATATATATAGATTTATATATATATATATATATATATATATATATATATATATATATATAATATATATATATATAATATATATATATATATATATATATATATATATATTATATATATATATATATATATATTATATATATATATATATATATATATAATATATATATATATATATATATATATATATTGTTTACATTTTAACCTTGGCCTTAATGGGATCAAATACATAAACGAAAAGGAGTTGAGGGAGAAATGCAGAATAAATTACTTGAACTTACCTTCAAAGGAGTTATAGTATTAATTTACTCTAGAGAAAAAGGTCGCCAGAAAACTCAGCTAATTACTTTACATATATTTATTTACAAGAGGCTGCTTAACAGCCTGGGAAAGTGAATGCAACTGGTCCACACGGGGACTAATATCTCTCACAAGGGGATGATAGTTGGCTTAGAATGAGGTTCCCGTAAAAGCTGGCTTTCAAAATCTTGCGGTAATGCAACACTTGCGGAGCAAAAACTTGGACACGTGACTCAGGGAATCTGGAAAAGATCCCAGATTAGACAAGATAAAAAAAAAGGAACTTCTTGCACAAGTTACAATTATTCAGTTTCTCTAACACTGATGAAAAGGAACTCTAGTGTTTAACTGAGGTATGCACTGAAGACTTAGTCTTTAACAAGTCACAAGGGGAAGCACATGGCCTGATGAGGACAAAGGGCTTTTGATGTAAGAGGGATACTAGTGAGAATTGAAAATGAAATTAGCAAGAGTCGTCTTGTATGAAAAGGAGCTGGTTTGGAGTTTACACTTTCTAGACGTACCTTAATTACTTGAGGCTTGGACATGTGTCGTGCTCTGAAGATAGTCCCACCAGCGTTTGGACAAGAGGAGGAGAGTAGAGGCGCGTCCACCTTGCTTTAGGAGTCGCTTCTGACTGAGGTAGATGCTGGGTCTCTTTGAATCACGGGGATTCCATACACCGCCTCGGGCACTGCCTGAAAGTGGTAAACAACAGCCAGCAAATTGGGAAGGAAAATAGGTCTTATTGTAGAGGTCCCTAAAATCCATCTCGAGGCCTAGCTACTCTCGTGACTTGCCTATCTTACCCTAAGCTTCCGTCAGACCGGAAATTCCTTTCCACCCTTCCTACCATGTGTTCTCTCCCAAAATCAGTTGCTTTAGGAGAAGACATGGCTCCTCATTCATACATCCAATTAATTAAATAGTGCTGGGAAGATGAGGCGGTCAATATATGTAACAGCTGCCCCTGTTAAGAAGGCATTCACTCCCTTTCGGGCGTGAAGGCCTTGGCTAAATAAGTTGATCATCTCGACTACCCAGTTCTCCAACTCTAACTGAAGTTTTTAGAGCAGCGATACGGCTAACTACAGTGGCCTACCTAACTTATAAGTGGAGATGCTAAGTGTACTAACTTATTGGATTAATGTAGTCTAGCCTAAGTAAGAACTACTGGTTGTCTGTGACGACAATCTACTCTACCCCTAGGTAAGGTTACCTGAAAATTCCTTTTGCTACTACCCTAATGCCCTGGTACTAAATCATTAGCCTAACCTACTCAATACAGTTAATTAGAGACGCAATCATTCCAGAGTGTGGTATGCACAGCAGCGGTTCATCGACTGAATTGTTAAAATACATGATGTGAGGTAATGATGCATGAGGATGATGAGTGGTTAGAGTACCAGGATGGAAATGTAATGAGGTAATTATATTTAAGTGAGGGTTAGTATTTCCATTTCTAGGGGTTAGAGGGTTAGTTTTACTGGCAGAAATCAGGCTGGCTACCTTCTCTGGGTAGGTGCCAGGATCACTCTGCAAATGAATGTGACACTGTACCTCGGGCATAGGTGTCAAGGAGAGCATGTGGCTCTTTGGTTAGTTTGGTGATTTGTTACATCCCTTCTTCTTCTTATTCCTCCAGGGCCTGGCTATACCAGTCCTAGGAGTAGACGGAGGCACCGACTCTGGGGTAAGGCCAGAAACGCCGTCAGGAGCAGAGGCAGTGGTAGCCTGAGGGATCGCAGAACACCCTACTTCGGTATCTGCAGCAACCGTTGTAGAGGTGGAACCTACTGCAGGGGAGGCCCTCACTTCGGCTGCTGCGACAACCATCGTAAGGGGAAAACTCCAGGCTGACTCCGTGTCGGGCAGTTCCTGGTTTTCCAGAGGAGGTATGGAGGTAAGGTCTGCCGGAGGTTCATCCTCGGGCGACAGAGGTAAGGGTGAAGAAGAATGATGGGCTGGAGATTGGCCATGGGCTGCGGTAAGCTCCATGCCTGTTGGAGGATCTCCTGTAGGAGGATCCTTGATTAGGTTAGGCGCCGGCGCTAGCTCGGGGCCAGGCGCAGAGGTGAAGTTCTGTGGTGGCTCTACGTCCAGGCTGGACGGAGCTTGGCACTGCCCAGTGCTGCCAAGTGGCACTGGCAGAGAGTTGAGGTCGACTGGACCTGTGACGGGTACCGGAGGTGCAATACCTCTCAGCGGGCCCTTGGTAATGGGAGACTTCAGGTCTTGCCCTAGGAGGAGGTCGTAACCTCCTGGAAGGTAGCTTGCAACTGCAAGTGTACATACCTTGGTAAAGTGGGGTCATGCGACTCTCAATTTGACGGTGGGAAGGATCATCTTACTATGATTGATGCCTTCAATCATGATCAGTTGCCGTCTATCGACGGTAGCCCCTCAGGGGATTTTATCTTCCTGTATCAGGGAGATTTGAGCGCCGGAGTCGTCAAAGGCTCTGACGTGGCTTGGTGGAAAATGACCTTGGAGGGGTGCGACGGTTATAGGGCCCTGAGCTGGGGGTCCTAGTGAGGAAGAATTGGTGACAGCCATTGCGATGGCAGGAATATTAAAATTTGCGCACCCTCCATAGTTGGCAGACATGTGACCCTTGCGGCCACAGTCTCGGCAGAACTGGTTCGAGAACTTCTTCTGTGGCACTGGACAATAAGGCCGAGATGGCACCACAGGTTGTGAATCTGTGGGGTCACCAAGGCTTGCAGTGTGCCTTGGCACAGGTGAAGCGTCCTCTCTGGCAGTGATTTGATGTGGAGAGGTAGCTTGGCCCTGGAGTGGTGTGGGGGAGAGACATCCCCAGAGGAGGTCCCGTCCCAATAGGAAACCTACTCCATGCCGAATTGTACTTACTACGCCTAGGCGGTGAGGTTTGGTGCACCAAGGAGTGGTGACCTGCAGGACGACTGTGGGAACGGACTTGGACTGCCCTTCGACCCAAGTCATGGCCCTCCTGATGTGCTCGTCGACTGTGGCACTGTCTGGCACTTGGTTCCGGTCTATGAGACACAGATTGGAGCCGGTATCTACCGTAACTGGCAGAGTCACTGGTAGGGTAGAGCCATCCAGGGGTGTCACTGTGACTGAAGTGGTCCACACCCGCTCAGGGTGAGTCCTGGACTCGGGCATAATGGCCAAGGAGGTTGTGGCACTGATCAGGTGGACATGCCTGGTCAAAGGCACATGCTTGGGGCACCCGGGATATCCAGGGGAGTAGTGCCCTGTAGCCCCACAGGCTCTGCAGGAGCCCCTCTGCTGGGCTGGTCTCCGTAAGGCATCTGACTGGTCTGGAGAGGAGGCGGAGGCACCATTCGTTGGTGTAGGAGGGTTCTGAGGAGGCTTGTGGTTTGCAGCGCTCTTGAGGCGGCACTCTGCTGCGAGGTGACCCACTTTCTTGCAAACGTTGCTAGTCCGTAGGTGTCCTTGGTGGGCGTCCTTTGGCCGTGTGGATCCGGAGAGCTGACTTGGTGGCACTAAGCGCCGGTGTGAGGTGCTGGAATATTTACCAGTCGTCAGCCATGCAGCAAGCTTCCGCAAGTGTCTTGGGTTGCTTGTCGTTAAGGTGCACTGCGAGTGGTCCAGGTACACACTGGTAGAGGTCCTCAAGCATGATCCTTTTAAACAGGTCCTGGAACTCGGTGCACAACATGGCCTCGAGCCAGCGCTTTCTGGCTTGGATTTTATAGAAGGAGTAATCTCCCCAGGCACAACCAACTTCCTTTGCCTGACCTCGGAAACGCTGCCTCCACCTCTCCGGGGTGATCTCATAGGCCTTCGTAATGACCCAGCGAACTTCCACCAGGTCCCCTCACTGACCTTGATCCAGTGAGCGGAGGGCAGTCTTAGCCTTGCCATCCAGGTGCTTGGCAAGCAGGGCGGCCCTCTCTATCTCAGTGGAAGGGTAGTTTTTGAATAGGGCTTCCACTCCTTCCAGCCATGCCTCAGGCTCATCCTCAGTCCACTTCGAGATATGAGCGTTAATGCTGGCAATAGGACTGTGCGACACCATAGGCGTGGGGCTGGGAGCTGGCTGCATGACTAGGGCTTTGGCGTTCACCTGTCGTGCCTTCTCCATCTCGAGATCCTTTTCCTTGAGGGCTAGCTCATGCTTTCTCTCTTCTTCCCTTGCCTTCCTCTCTGCTTCTTTTTCCTTCCTCTCTGCTTCGTTTTCCTTCCTCTCTGCTTCTTTTTCCTTCCTCTCTTCTTCTCTGGCGGCTTTCTCTTGCAGGAGCAGATCGTCCATCCGCCCCTTCACCCACTGGGTGAGTTCCTGCCCAGTGTAACCGGCGTTTGTGCCCATAGCCATGAGTGTCTGGAGCCTCTCCAGCTCCATGGATATATGTGGTTGGGCAGCAGAAGACATTTCTCTAGGCTGCAGTGGAGGCTCGGATGAAAAAGTCTTAAAAGACTGGGTGTTCTGTGGCACTTGGGAAGTGTCCCGTAAGTGGGTGGCACTTCTGGAATGGCACCTTCTAATCAGGTGAGACAATCAAATGGAGTGTGTGTCGTACGTCACACTTAAGGGCGTTCCTAAGTTGGGAGACGCTGGAATGGGCAACCTGTAGGTCCAATACAGGTGCACGGCACTTGTGGAGGCGTTCCTTGATTGGGTGATCCGGGATAGCGGGTACACTAATGGATTGGGCGTTCCGTAAGGTAAAGAGCTACCTGTATGTCCTGTACAGGTGCACGGCACTTCAGGAGGCGTTCCTTTTTGACAGCACTTAGGGCTGGTATTGCGGCACTTCGGGAGGCGTTCCCTTGGGGAGTGTTCCAAAGGATCACTGACCCTTGTACATGGACACACTAATTAATTGGGCGTTCCGTAAGGACGGACACGCAGGTAAATAGCTACCTGTATGGCTGTACAGTTGCATGGCACTTCAGGAGGAGTTCCTTTTGGAGCACTGGTAGCGTGCTGGTGTGTCCCGTCGGACGACACTACATGCAGTATACTCAAGTATACTGAAGAGAAATGGCACTCTGTTCGTGGCAGAGTGTGATGGTGGAGGAGAGAAAGTAAAAGGTGGGAGTACTTCAGTGTCACGAATTAGTTGCACTGTAAAATGGTAAGACCTGACGTGCACTGGTGGTGGCCAGTCCTAGACTGGTAACGACTTCCTTGATGGAAGTAATGAAGGTTGCGGTGGCACACTGCGGTTTGTGCTTGCTGTGTACGCAAGTCTTTTGGGATACAGGAATGAAAAGACCACTCGGGCAACGACAGGTAATGGTAATTTGAAAATGCTCAGTCCTTTGCTGAAGTACTCGATAAATGAAATAAATGCTTGCAAAACTGCAATGGACACAGGCACATACGTATCACGCTCAGTGTAAATGTATGACACAAGAGACTAAAATAATGTTAATGTATGCATAATGGTAATGGACATAGTACTCTTGGCTTTTAGAATAATAGGTCTCTCTCTCTCTCTCTCTCTCTCTCTCTTTCTCTCTCTCTCTCTGAGAGGGTGAAAATGATATATGACGAACTCCCTTGTATTTAATTGAACTAATACCTTTAGTTTTAATATGACGCAACTTGCGTTAAATGATTTACTTAAGTTAAAGTTTAATGAAAGAATTGCTTTGGAATACGTTTTATGAAAATGATAAGCACTAGAGAGGAACAAGTCTTACGTTACTGGTAGCGGCTTGCGCTTACGAAATAATTTGCGTTTACATATGAAATTTACAACGACGCGTTTTGCGTTAACAATTCTTGTTATTTACTCTTTGAAGAATTGTGTTAACTTTACGTAAGGATACTAGGTCCCTGTGACAAGTGAAAATGACGGTAAGGATTTGAAACGATGTTAGCAAACATTTGTAAAAAGAGGTTACGTTA
>NC_087212.1:83957155-83977155 GCF_015104395.2 Macrobrachium nipponense | reverse complement strand
ATATATATATATATATATATATATATGATGAATGGCATTGTCTCTTCTAGAAAGTCAGATCTTCAATAGAAAGAGTATGGCCAGCAGCCTTATACAACTTTTTGGCAATAATGTTTTTGAATGATCAGACATATCTGTGTCTTTTATAGTACTGGCTCTTCTTTTTTTCAGTTCCTTGTATGTGTTACCAAAAATCCATAAAGAAAATGTTCCGTTACGTCCAATATTAGCTGACTATAACTCGCCAAATTTTGTTTTAGCCAAGTTTTTTGTTCCCCTACTCAACGGTTTAACAAGCAATGAATATACATTACTGAAATTCCTCCCATCTATTCCCGAGACTTTACAGCAACACCCTGGCCATTTTATGGTTAGTTACGATGTATCCTCACTGTTCACCAATGTACCTCTCACCCAAACTATAGATATAATAATTAGTGCTTTATTTCCTGCTGAATATAGTGTTTAGGAAGGTTTTGATAGTGACTCTTTTAGGAAACTTTTGGAACTGGCTGTGATGGATAACTATTTCATTTTTAAAAGGAAAATTTACAAACAAACTGATGGTTCTCCTTTGGGTCCCACATTTGCCAATATTTTTGTGTCACTTGGAAAAACTATTTCTTGACCGGTGGTGTCCTTCGTCTTTTATACCCATTTTCTTTGATAAAGTACGTAGACGATACGTTTGTACTTTTTTAAAGATAAAGATCATGCACATTTGTTCCTTAATGTCATTAACTCATTTCATCCGAACATTAATTTTTCTATGGACATAGAATCGAATAACGAACTGCCATTTTTAGATATAACAATTTCACGATATAATGATAAATTTTTAACAGGTGTTTTCAGAAAGAAGACTTTTACTGGTTTGGGAACAGATTTTTTTTAGCTTTTGTCCATTGGGTTTTAAACGTAATGCAGTAAGACGTTATTGTGTAGGTCGTATAATTTGTCAAATTATATTTCACGAGGAAGTAATTTTCTTGCAAAACTATTTTAGCAGAAATTGTTATCCATCCTACCTATTTGAGAAAATCTTGAGAGAGTTTTTAATTGACATTGTTAAGCCGAAAGCACCCACTTTTAATGTACCTAAAAAAGAACTGCATACATCCTTGCATTTTTGTTCAACATATAAACAAGTAAAACGAGAGGTCACTGTCGTACTTAGCGGTATTTTCGTTAAATTTAATTTTATCTTCAAGAACCCCTTAAAAATCAGAAGTCTTTTGAAGTTCAAAGACACCTACCGCAGTTGATGCGATCTTCAACGGTATATTTGTTTACTTGTCCCAAATGTAATTTGGGAACTTACGTCGGTAATTCGAGTCGGCTGTTGAAGGTTCGCATTGATTGCCATGGGGGTGTCAGTCACCGAACAGGATTAGCCTTATCCAAGAAGGAATTCTCTGCAATACGCAACCATGCAGTAAAATGTAAACATAACATTCAGTACCATGATTTGAAATTCTTATCTCAAGCAATAGATAACCGGCCATTACCCATTTCGAGTCCCTCTTCATTAAACAATTGTCACCAACCCTCAACAACCATTCAACTGCTGTACTATTAAACATTACCTAATGGACCATTCGCTCATTCTACCTTCTCGCCTTTGTGTTTGCCTTTCCCCTTTTGTCAAAAATAAATAATAACTTATTCAATCTTGTCTATGCCGGTGAGTTCTCGTTTCGCTATTTTTTGCTTTGTGTTCGCCTTCTTTATTTAATCTCTTTTTATCTTTTGTAATCATATACAGAAATGTTTGCCTGTTAAGATTAATGCTCAATATATCCTGTCTTTAGTAATTATGTGATGTTCTTAGTTGTTTCACGTGTGGTTTTTGTGTTAATTTTTTTTCTTCTTTCTACTGAAAGTGTCATTGTGCTTAGTAGCTTTGCTCTTTACTGTTAATCTCTTATTTAATTAGTTACCATTTTGCTTTTATATAAAATTCGAATTTCACTGATGTAATGATAATTAATCTATATAATTTTTTAAAAGTGTAATTTACTACAGTGCCCCATTTTAGTCTGATTTAATGTATAGAATTTTAATTTTTCCCTGTTTTTAGCCCTGAAGATGGGATTTGTATCTCGAAAAGTAGGCGAAGGATAGAAATAAAGTTTTTAACGGAAAACTGCTGAAGTTTCTGCTGGCCATACTCTTATATTATATATATATATATATATATATATATATATATATATATATATATATATATATATATATATATATATATATATATATAACTATTTACGTTTGTAGGTAGTTTTCGATGAAAGGAATATTGATAATTATGTAATGACGTGCCTTAGGTGCTAGCACGACTCACAAACGTAATAATAATGAAAGATGAGTGCTGCGGACTTACCTTGCAACTCTAAATTACTGAATCAATGGAAGGTCGCTATGGAAAACCAGTTAGATAACATTAAAGGTAATTTTATTTACAAAATTTACATAACAAAGCCAAAATGGAACTGCTGGTAAAACCCATGATAATTGACATCTACAGTTCCCGCAAGCAAATCATTTATTTAAACGGGCTGCCACAGTTATAATTAGAGTTCTAGACTACAAGTACTGGACTGGCCGATCATTAATGGATGCTACTGTGGCCGTATCCCGGTACGGGATACTTTTACGGTAAGTAGTATACTTGGGAAGGAAATGGAGGCATGGGAACCAGGTCAGCAGGACATCTGGAATAACATTCCAGTTTACTCAAAACATACAATTCATTCTCACCCAAAATTTAATAACACTGCGCTATGGAGGGAATTTATCATTAAATCAAATCACAATGCTGAAAATGACTGTAGCCTATACGCTTAAACATGTCCCAATTCAGAGCCAATATATATTAAAAATAAGTATAATATATTTTTCGAACATTATATTTAATAATATATATGAGATCTATGAATCTTAACTCATTTTCCCCTTCTTTTCTCCATATCTACATGCGAAAAAATCTCAAACTAACGACTTTCCGTCCAGTCTGTTTATTTCCAAATGAAAACAAAATCTCAAAATCAGCCGCTCACATCACCTGTGTTCAACTTCATATGTCTGTTCAAAACTTTGATCGTCGCATTTGATATTGCTATAATTTGAGCATTCCCTTTTGCCTTTGATGGCCTATCCACTTAATATCTCATTTGTGAGGTGATCTGTGACTAAGCCTAATTCTTCTATCTGCATGTTCACAAACGAAAAAAATCTTTCACAATCTGCATTTCACACTGGAATCGTCAGCAAAGCCTTGGTAAACTTTGACAGTCATTTATTTGCCAGACTGATGGAGCTGTGCCCAAAACACGCGAGTATTGGTACTCCCGTGCAGCACATGAGGGGCTGCCTGAGGGGGAAACATTTTGTAATGTCTACAGTTTGGGTTAATTTCTTTGTCTGTTGACTTTCGCTCAAATTTCAGTCAATTTTAACGTTATTTTGAAAATTTTGCTAGAATTAGGCCAACTGTTTCAGAATTGTGCTAGAATTATGCTAAATAGATATGTATGCTAGGCACTATGCTAGAGGTCCGAAATTTGCTCAAATTATGCTAAGAGCACAAAATTTTGTCAGATCTGGCAACACTGACAAGATTGTTCCTGATAAGTGAAAGCCCACATGAAACAGATAATATTTTAAGAAGGGAACTTCCCCCACAATATATATATATATACATATATATATATATATAGATATATATATATATATATATATATATATATATATATATATATATATAGTCATCTTGTTGCCATTTTTTGATAGGGGATTAAAATATTTGGTTAACAATTGAACGTTAACCCTTAAACGCCGAATGGACGTATTAAACGTCGAGTCAAATCTCCCCCGATTTCCGAATGACGTACCATACGTCGGCTCAAAAAAGTTTTTTTAAAAATTCGCGGAAAAATACTTATAGGCCTACCAGCCAAAAACTTTTAAATCACGCGCTTGGGGGATGCTGGGAGTTCACGGATCAAGGTGTTGTTTTGTTTACAATCGTTACGCAGGCGCGCAAGCGCGAATTTCTTTCCTTATCGCACTAAAAAGTATCAGTGACACATCTCAAAAATTATTTCGTCACTTTGACATAATTGTTGCACCGTTTTAAATTATCCGTTACATTAAGTATTATATATGAAAATGTGGGCAATTTTATTTAGAATACAACATAAAAATACTCATAATTGTATCTTTTATCAGTTTGAAATATTTCCATATAAATAACGATAAGTGCCAAAATTTCAACCTTTGGTCAACTTTGACTCTACCGAAATGGTCGAAAAGCGCAATTGTAAGCTAAAACGCTTATATTTTAGTAATATTCAACTATGTACCTTAATTATGCAACAAATTGGAAGTCTCTAGCACAATATTTCGATTTATGGTGAATTTATGAAAAAAACTTTCCTTCCCTCCGCTCGGATTCTCCACCATAAATCTCCGAATTGCGTACATCGAATTCTCGGAAAATTTGCTCCGTTTCATATTAGGCATTTCATAGAGTTTTTATATATGAAAATGTGCGCAATTTCATGTAAAATAAAAGGAAAAATATTTGAAGGTTGTAGCTTTTCTCATTTTCGAAATATTTGCATATAAATCACGATAAATAGAAAAAAAACCACGTTCTGTCAACGCAATCGTAAGCTAAAACTCTTACAGTATCGTAATATTCAATCATTTGTATTCATTTGAAACAAATTGGAAGTCTCTAGAACAATATTTAGATTTACGGTGAATTTTTGAAAAAAAAAAAAATTTTACGTCCGTGCGTTACGAATTCGTACATCATTTTGTGATAACATTTTTCGGTGTTGCTTTTATTGTTTTACAATGTATTATATATCAAAATGATTGCAATTTAGTGTACAATACAACAAAAAAAAAACTCGTTAGCTTTTTACCGTTTTTGCACAGCGTGATTTTAATGCAATTATGTATGAATTTTTTTTTTTTGCTACCATATATCGCATTATTTACATATGATAATGATATTATTTTTCATTTCTGATGATTGCATACTAAACTTCAGGCAATGACAAATAAAGGAGCCAAAAATGGAACTCTTAATCTTAAAAACTAAGCGCGCTGTGATTTTTTGAAAAAAATTATTTTTTCCGCTTCCGCGCTCACTCAAAACCGGCTCCGGAATTCGGGGGAGTTTTTGATTTTTACCGGCTTCGGCGTTTAAGGGTTAATTATTTAAGTATGGTAAATTTTTTTGGTGTTAGCTTGTTTTCTCCTTTCCGGTGGTTTGTTCGTTTAACATTTTCCTAATGCCATTCGTCTCTTTAATATTCGGTGTTGAGTGGGTGTGGCCTTCCCCAGGCCCTCTGCTCTGGGTAGCTGGAGGGGTTATGGAAGACTCCTGTTGTTCCTGAAGGTATCGCGTTTTCTGAGCCATCACTGGAAGGGGTCTGGTGTGGCTGCTGCTTTGAAACATATATATACAAATTATATATATATATATATATATATATATATATATATATATATATATAGTATATATATATATATATATATATATATGTAATATATATATATATATATATATATATATATATATATATATATATATATATATATATATATATATATATATTTGGAATATCCTGCCATTGGATGTTGTAGCTTTTGGATCTGTCATTGATACATTTGGTAGGATTCTCTTTGAATCATTCACCCTGTGATCCTTCTTTGGGGCCTTCATCATTGCCCTTGGTTCATTATGGTCTGAACAGAGGTGGGCGGTGTTCGTCGCCCTTCAGGAAGATGTGTGCGTAGGTTCCTTGGCCTTCTAGTCTGTAGTTATGTGTCCTGTCCTTGAAAGTCTTCTGGCAGGGTGTGAACTCCTTTGCTATTTCCCTTAGTCTTCCAAGGGGCGCATCTTGACCATCTGGATCCATGGGGAAGAATTCGCCCAGTACTGCCAGTGCTTCCCCGTAGACTTTTTCTGCAGTAGATTCTGCACTATTTGCTTTTGGTGCTGTTCAAAGTCCTAGAAGGACCCAGGATAGCTGCACCTTCCAGTTTTCTTTGGTATACTGTGCCATCAGTGCCGCTTTTAATGAATGGTTGGCCCTTTCCACCATTCCATTTGCCGGGGGGTTGTATGCCATTGTGCTGTGGAGTGTTGTCCCCATCAGGCGTGTCAGGGACACCCAGAGTTCTGACAGGAATGCCGAGCCCCTATCCGTAGTGATGTCGTCTGGCACACCAAAACGACTTATCCAACTTCATAGTAGGGCTTCTGCCAAGGCAGGCACTTGTATATGCTTTCCCAGCCTCTTGGTAGACCGGTCTATGACTGTTAGGAGGTATCTGATGTCCCCCAACTTTGGCAGAGATTCTAACAATGTCAACATGAATGTGCCCAAACCGTCTTCGTGGTTGAGGGAAGTCTCCAATGCCTGATTCCATGTGCCAGATGATCTTGCTTGTTTTGCACGGTATGGAGTTCTTTACCCATCTTCTCACGTCCTTTTTTATCCTGTGCCACACGAACTTCTCGTTCATCACGATGGGAGAGGCCATGGATGATGTCGAATACCTGCTTCCTTTGTGATGCAGGTATCAGGGGGAGAGGGTGGCCTGTGCTGGTGTCACAGAGAAGTGTCAATCCCTGCTTTCCTACTGGCATGTCCTTCCACTTCAGTGCGGTTAGTGTCGTGCAGTAAGCTGGCTTTGGGGGTATGCGGCTCGTTTGTTCACAGGTCCTCGTAGTTGATTCTCTGGAGGATGGAATTTATTTCCATCCTTGACAGGGCGTCAGCTGCCGGGTTCTTCTCCCCGGGGCCGTAGCTGATGGTGCACCCAAATTTGGATATAGTGGCCAAGTACTACTGCTGTCTTGCCGACCACGAGTCTCCCGCCTTCGTGAAAGGATGTACCAAAGGCTTGTAGTCCGTCAGGATGTTGAAGGGGCTGCCATCTAGGAGGTATTTGAAGTGTTGCACAACTTGGTAGATTGCCAGCAGTTCCCTGTCAAATGTACTGTAGTAGGTCTCAGGTGGCTTCAACTTCTGGCTAAAAAAAAGCAAGCGGGCAGGGGAGGGCAGTCCACTATCTGCTCCAGTATGGCTCCGCAAATGACGTTGTTGGCATTGGTGGTAAGTCTCACGGGGGCGGTGGGGTACTGGTAGGCTAGGTTGGTGGCTCTGATGAGGGCTGCCTTCGTCTGCTCAAGTGCCCTGTGCTGTGGCATTTCCCACGTCAGTGTCTTTGGTTTCCACCTTCATCACCTTGGTCAGGAGATACATGATACGGGTGATGTCTGGCATGAATCGTCAATAGTAGTCTCCTGCAGAGACTTGATCGTCTTCAGTGCAGGGAAGTTGTTTACCGTCTCTACCTTGGAGGCCATGGGGTGGACATCTGTCAAGGAGACCTCATGTCCCAGGAAGTCCACACTCTTTACACTTGTCAAATCTGACGACCAACGCGTTCACCTGAAGGCGTTTCAGCATGGCCCGGACATGTCCCAGGTGCTCTTCTGGGGACCTGGAGAAGATCAGGATATCCTCCACATAGTAGGCGCAGAAAGGTAGGTCCCCCAGGATGCTGTCCATCAGTCGTTGGAATGTGGCCCCTGCATTCCTGAGGACGAAGGTGGAGTAGGAGGTGTATGTTCTGAATGGCGTGATGATGGCCTTCTTTGGAATGTCGCTGGGATATACTGGCACCTGAAAATAAAATTTAAGTAGATCCATTTTAGTAAATCTTTTGCGCTGTGTAGGGCTCCTGTTAGGTCCTGCATGTTTGGCAGGGGGTGATGGTCAGGCGTTGTCACCAGGTTCAATCAAAGATCGTTCCCACAGGGCCTCCAGGAACTATTTGGCTTCTTCACCATGTAGAGGGGGGACGACCATGAGCTTGATGCCTTTTTGCAAATACCCATTCTCTCTATTTCTGCAAATGCTTGTTTAGTATCCTGGAACTTTTTGGGCGGTAAGTAGTGAAACTTGTCATGTATTGGCGGGTCCATGGTGGTATTATGGTGGTAGATGCCGTGCTTGGCTTGTGTTCCCAGCACCTGGCGTATCTCTGGCTTGAAGACATCTGGGAATTCGTGCAGGAGGGCGCTGTATTAGGACGACATAGCAGCACATACAATAGGCATTCCTGGGCTGGCGGCGAGTGGGCGGGAGCGGCAGGTTTAGGTGTCTAGAAGGCGTTTATGGCCGACGTCCACCAGCAGACCATGTTGGGCAAGAAAATCGGCACCCAGTAGAGGGAGCCTGACGTCTACGATGACAAGGGGCCACTCGTACTTATTACCCAGAATGGATATTCTGAGGGTCTGGGTTCCATAGCAATGGATGGGGCTTCTTTTTGCGGCTACTAGTGTGGCTGTGGCATTGGGCAGGTGGGTGTGGTCTTCCCTCGATGGTGGAAAGACTGACTACATGTTTCCCGTGTCTACCAGCATTTGGCGCCCTGGGATTGCGTCATGGATGAAGAATCCCACTGGTTGGGATTCCATGTTGTTTGCAACCACTGCTGTTATGGGTGGCCGCCCTCTGCCTTTTTTGGGAACTCTGCAGTTTCTGGCATTTCCCCTAAACTGTCGGTGGAAATAACACCAGGCTGGATTTGTCCATGACCTCTGCTGCTGTGGCGGCACCTTTTTAACTGTATATAGCGTGTGTATCCCCCTCCCCGACCTTCTCTTCTATCAGGCTGCAGGCTGCAGGTTCTGTGGTGTGCTTGGAGGCCTTGGTTGCCTCGTGGAGTTTATGTGCAATGCTCACCAATTTCTCCATTGGAAATGTGTCTGCCTCCGTGATTTGCACTCTCATCTCCTGAGGACGGCTCCACAAGAATATTTCCCACAGTAGGCTGATCTCCCTTTTTTTTGCCGGATTCATCGCAGTCCAGCAGCATCAGGAGACCTCATAGTTCGTCCCAGGCGTCCCTGGGTGATGCGTCTCCAAGGGGCTGGTTCATCAGGTCCAGGGCACGTTGGGCTCTCTCTGGGATGGGCATGGAGTAGATCTCAGTGAGCTTCCTGTGGAGGTCTTCATATTTTATCTTTTCCAGTTGCGCGTCTAGCTACGGGGTAATTTTATTAAACACTTCCTCGGGCAGCATCGTCATGGTGATATCTGCTTTGATTTCTTAGTCTATGGCCTTGGCTACGTGGAAATGTATGTCGGCCCGAAGGAACCATGATAAGGTATTTTGCTGTGAGAATGGCGACGGCTTTATCGCCTGAGGTATGGCAGTTTTGAAGGTGAGAGGGGAATGCGAGGATCTGTGAATCCTCGATTTGATTTTTGAGTTCCATGTCTGGTATTTTGACTCTCACACCAAAACGGAAATAAGCACTGTATTTAGTCTGTTAATGGTGCTCGGGGTTCGTCAGAAGTCAAAACTATATGCCATGTGGTTCTGTTAATGACTTTCTGAATATGGTTGATGTGGATCGTAAATGGCAGGGCCAAACTGTTCAAACACGCCAGAACATACCTGGGGAGGTATGCCATAATTAGTCCGTTAGTGGCGTGGGTGCTTTTCCGAGGAAGGAGCTTTCAGAAGCCTATACTTTGTCACTGTATGGTTCCGTTAAAGGCTTCTGAAGGTAAGTATGGCCGTAGGGAGTCCGTTAATGGCAAAGCCAAAACTGCTGCTTACCGTCACTCCTCAGGTCACCAGTTATGAGGTCACAATGAGACAGAACTGAGTACGACTGATTTATTACCTGGCCACACAATATTCATAGCAGTGTGCGGATGGAAATGGAGTGCCAGATCCCCGAGTCTCGCGACTTGCACACAGAAAGAGAAGAATTTGTGTTTCTTAGCAGTTAATAAAAGGCCAGGAAATTCTATATACAAACATATACATATTGTGATTTTTGCTGCTTAGCTAGATGATATACAAGATTATGATTAGTGGGCAAAGAAGGTCTTTACACCTCTTCATAGTTACGATGCACCACTTCAAATTATTTTTATTTACTGTATAATTTAGATCAAAGCACATTTTATCAAGATGAAGGATACTGTAAGGACTTTTTGAAGATAATCTATAGAATCTAGAGTTGATAATTCCTCAAGGCTTCCTGAAACTCGGCTTGACCAGGACCACTACCATTGTCTTAAGATTTCTTCCTGAATGATAAGATATTGACCATTGGGATTTCATTGAGATCATTTCAGATATATTCAAGTTATGCTGTACTGATAGCAATACAAATAACCAGGAGGCGAAGACAACCTCGTTCTGACCCCATTACCAGAGGGAGTACACCCGGATGTTCTACCAACATGGTTAGATTGTACATGATTTTGTAGTACAAATAAATGTGATGTAATTTCTTAAAGAAAACCATTTTTAGCTTACAAATTGAGCCTTCACAATACAATGGCTCTATCGCTCCAGAGGGTAATTTTTTGAAAACCCCAAAAACTCCAGAATTTATTCATGTTTAAACCTGTGTAAGCAGAAAACACTAAAAACTTAATAAAGAAATGAGTGGAAATGAAGGTAAAGTCTAAGAGAGATGAAATAGAACTAGCAGAACTAGCCAAAACAATAAACAAACTAAAACCCCAAGACATTCGTAAATACAATCAGACCAAAATTGAAGATTATTATTATAAGAATAGTTTAACCAGACCACTGAGCTGTCTTTCAGCTCTTACAGGGTTGGCCCGAAGGGTTAGATAAAATGGCAGGTCTAGGCCAAAGGCTAAGAACTGGGACAAAATAGGTCATGTAGTATAATAAACAATAAATTAAAATTAAGTAAAAACTGCACAGAGGCAGAGGCTTTCATACTAGAACACAAACAGGCTATAAATACATTTACTCACGTTTCCATACATACTAAAAAGGTGTATTAAAATTAACAAGTCAAGAAACTCTTAAAAATTTTGTCTAAAATTCATTAATTGCTCTAAGGTTTTTGTACATATACTTGTTTTTATATTTTATTAATTAAATTAGTGTTCCTTAGAAACGTCATAATCGGAATCACTGAAAATGTGAAAGATTCTGACAAAATTTCTTTTATTGCTTTACTTCCAAAAGTTGACAGTCTCTGCTGGTCATACTTTGGACACTCACACAATACATGTTTGACAGTTATCAATACTTTGCGCTCTGAACACTCTGGAGCAGGGTCACCTGGGCTGCTCATTAAGTGCCCATGTGTCAGAGGAGTGTGGCCTATACATAGACGTGTCAGGATTACTTGTGTGTCTCTCTCTCTGATATAGGGATCTCCATTTTGTAATGTCAGGTTTTATTTGTTTTAGTTTATTACTTTCAGATTCTTCGTTCCATATATTTTGCCATTTATTTACAATGATTGTTTTTATTTAAGCTACATAGTCACTAATGGGGATGTTTACATTTGTTCTCATCATGTGGACTGCTTCCTTGGCTGCTTTATCAGCTTCTTCGTTTCCTTTTATCCCGACATGGGCAGGGATCCAGCATATTTCAATATTTTTCCCTTATTATTTAATTTATGGAGTAAAAACTTAATCTGTTGCACCATATTATTTCTGGGATTATAACTTTTAATGGCTTCTATAGCGCTTCTAGAGTTGCTATAAATCACAAAATTATTAAAGGAGTGTTCTTTGATTATTCTAATGGCCGTTGTTATTGCACATAACTCTGCTGTAAATACTGAGGCATTACTGGGAAGAGAGAACTGGCATGTTTTGTCCTGGGACACTGCAGCATATCGCACTCCGTATTCTGATTTGGATCCATCTGTATATATTACATAATGTTGTTCTCTGATGTTCTGGGGTATAGGAATACTTTTTTGATAAATATTTAAATTTTGTGCAAATTTTTATTTTATTCATATTCCAAGGAGGAGGTAGTTTTACTGTTGAAGGTAGTTGGATATTTATATTCAGTGACTCAAACAATCTTCTTGATCTAATTGGAAAAGGTGGTGAATAATTTTTAATAAATACATCCCTTAGTTCAAATAATCTTTTGGTTGGTGAATCACTGGACTGAATTCTTAGGGCACTTTATGTAAAGAAGACGTGGGTGATGATTTAAATGCTCCTGTACATATTCTAAGGCCCTCATTATGAACTGGGTCTAGCATTTTCAGTACTGCGTTTGAAGCTGAGCCATATATTTCACTTCCGTAGCCAATGATAGACAGCACTGTTGCTTTATATAGTAATGTAAGGATTTGTTAATGATGAGCTCTGCATGTTTAATGCGAGATGCTGAATAATATATCACAAAGTCATCCATATAAATGTTGCTTTTATTTCTGGTGGGTAGATTTTTACTAATTTCATTAATTGCTAAGGTAAATAGTGTACCACTAAGGACACTTCCTTGTAGAACACCATTTTCAAGTGGGAATATTCTGGACTTTGTGTTTTGTTGGATGGGGCTTTGACTTTGGTATTGCTTGATCAGCAGCCTTTTTAATAAAATCAACAAGAATTTTGTTAGTTTCATTATGGTCTTTTAAACATTCAAATGGTTGGATATTTCTTGTGTGCATTTCATATTTCTCCCAATCTGCTTTATTAATGTTATAATGAGGAACATGATTTGCAGGATTATTGTGTAATAAGGATATTAATATTGGGAAATGCTCACTGGTTTGCAAGTCATCAACTATATTCCAATCTATTCTGTCAACTATATTTGTTGTACAAAGTTTTAGGTCTACTGAGGAGAATGTTCCATGTGTTTTCGAAAAATATGTACTAATTTCGTCGTCATTTATACAGCACATGTCGTATGACTCCATGAACTCCCTTACTATCAATGTAGGTTCTCTGGCATTGCCAAACAAATCCTTGAGTTTTTTATGTCTTAATTTTTGCTAGGTAGGTTGTATATATTATAAATTACATAATTATAGTTTTTTATTTGTATTTTTATGCTTGATATTTGCAAGTCAGCAAAGTTTACAGGTACTCTTGCATAACATACTTTGTTATGTACATATATGGCAGTATCTAAATTTCCTTCTTCTTCTCTAGATCTAGATACTAAGGTATATTTACCAATTGTTGATATTGTTTTATTGACATGTTGTAAACATAATATCATTGGTTCGTATTCTTTCAGTAAGCGTTGTAATTCTCCCAAATGTAATCTGGTCTGGAGACCATTTATGTTCCATTGTATTATATAATTATTGAAAATATTATGTTAAGAGTGTTCAAGCAACTTTGTTCAAGCAACTTTCTTGTTGTGGTTTATTTATTTGCATTTTTCTAAAATTTTATTTACGACATTTATTTGCTTTTCCTTATAAGACATTAGGTGTCCAATGCACATACAGCCTTTTTTGTGAGTCTCTAGACTAGAGGTTTCTTTACTTCTATATTTTATAAAATTTCGTATAGTGTTTGTTAAACTGTCTTTTGTTATGTTTCTGTTTTTGTTGCATAAATCGATGAAACATTACATCCACATGTGTCTTTATGTGTCCTCCTTTTTTCATTTACTCTTAGTGCACCAATTACTGGTGATGGGGTAATTTCTTCTCCCTTCACATAATCATTTTTGTCTATGGTGTTTTCCTCTACTATTTCTTTATTGCTCTGGGTATTTCCATACATTGCTTCTATTATTACTTTGGGAGACAAAGGTATGTTCTTATCATTTTCTGGTTTGTGTGCTTTTTTCGGATCCTTGGTCTTAGCTTTAACAGATACCTCTCTAATAATTGGTTGGCTTTTTTTTTGTTTTGGGTGGGAAATTCTCCTCTATAGGTCCTCTTTTTATCTTTAGCTTCCAGCTCATTATAATTATCTTGTAATGTTTCAGTGCTACATGTATCATTCTCTTGTGTTTCCATATCCTCCAATATCTCAAATGAATTTGAACACACAGTTGCACAAGCTTTTTGGTTTCTTGTAAAGTTATTTTTTACTCTGATTTATCTATTAGGGGTTTGTTACTTACTTCCATTTTTGAGCTCATTGCAGTTGAGAACATTTGCTTCCTAGCGGGATCATGCATTCCTCTAACTCTCAACTCTAGTTGGCTTCTCTTATTGGCGTTCCTGATCTCTCCTGAAGTAATTTTAATTCTGTATTGTATATACAACACATACACTCCTTAGACCTAGCATGGTGATTTTGGCAACAGTTTACTCATTTTGGTTCACCACACTTCCACTGCCTGTATGTTTGTCAGATCCACAATACGCACAAATCGATATATTTCTGCAATTCTTCCCTGTATGTCCATATTTACTACAGTTTTGGCACTGTAGTGGTTTTGGAACATATGGTCTCAGTTCTCTGTTTTGGCCCATGATTTTAATTTCGAAAGGCAACTCATTGCCTTCAAATTTTATTTTTGCTATTTTAATGTCTTTGCATTACTTTGTCTACTGGCTATACTGTATACTTCACAATCTTGCACATTGTTGTACCTTTTTTTAAGGGAATCCAGCAAAATATTTTTTTTATTGGCCCCTCACTTTTAGGAAGTACTACAGTACCCTGTGCACTGTTCATATTGTCATGCTTTCTTATCGTTACTTTTATATTGTCTATGTTCTTTATGGTTAAATAATTTTCAGACTGATTTTTTTGTAGAGGTTTCTATTAACCACTCCTGTTCTCTTATTTGTCGAAATGACATTTCTGAGGTTGGGTGCCTATTAACATAATTTTTCCAATCTTAAGGCAGATATTTTTCTGTCGGTTTCCAAAGTCAAGAACCTGACCAACTTCCACTCCCAAAGAGGGAGTCGAAGTGAGTCAAGGTTGGATCAATTCTATATTTACTTTTTTGTGGCTTGTATGGTATTAAAGTTTTAATAGAAGCCTGTTCTTCATTACCTGGGATTTCCTTAGAACAGTCCATTGCCATGCCAGAAGTCATAGGAGTTTTTGTTTTGTTTTCCATATAATATAAGATAAATACTTCGTCCAGGATGAGATCCCTCTCACCAAAGAGGCCCAACTGAGGCAGGAGCAATACTGTTACGCTGTGGTAACTGCCCTGGGACACTCACCTGGATATACGTCAGTCCCATGAGATCGGACCCAGCACTGCGGGCATGGCTTTTGCCATAAAAATTTCCCCTCGCTCTACCACATCAGATACTTTAGTTTTATGGGTAGAATGATATGCCGTCCAACTCCACCCTCCATCAAGTTAAAAGAGCAGTCAATTCGACTGTCCAAAACCATGCCAAGGTCGTCAACGAAAGAAGAAGAAGGAAAATGGGAAAATTTATAAGATGAGGAGTAAAGGAGTTAAAGGTCCCAATGTTCAGTTGGATCCACAGCAGAGAGCATAGGCATAAAGGGGCATACTCTCTCTGCAGTGGATCTCTATTAGGCCCCTCACCTCGTCAAGGAGTTGGGATCAGGGAGCAAAACTGAAGAAACTCTAAGGAAGGGAAGAAGCATTAAGTTGATGAAAAGAAGACTTGGAATAGGGCGCCAACAGATATTTGCTTTAAAGGATGAAAATCGAAATATTATCAACAAAAGAGATAGAATGATAAAAATTGCTGAGGATTTCTATACAATAGTGATATAGGAAATAACTTTGTTGATAGAAATGATGAAACACCTGAGCCGGTACCAAAAATAACAGTAGGAGTAGTGAAGAAAGCATTACAAGGCATGAAAAGAAACAAAGCAGCAGGAGAAGATGACCTAACAATTTATTTAATAATAGATGGCAAGAATGCTCTATACCTACAGTTTGGAAAAACTTCATCATTATATCAATTCACAAAAAGGGAGAAAAAAAGACCTGAAAAATTACCACCCAATAAGTCAACTCTCCGTAATATATAAAATATTTACAAAGATCATATTAAGCTGAATAGAAAGACAGCTAAACTTTAATCAACCAAGAGTGCAGGCAGGTTTTAGAAGCGGGTGTTCAACTGACTATACCCATGGAATTGACCAGCTAAAGGAAAAATCAACAGGGTATGAGAAACCATTATGTATGTATGGCATTTGTAAACTATGAGAAAGATTTTGATCCTGTCAAAACTTCAGCATTAATGAAAGCTCTTCAAAAGCAAGGAATAGATGAGCATGTTAGAACACTTGAAGATATCTATATGGGTAGTACAGCAATCCTAAAACTACATAAAGACAGCAATAAATTTCCGATTGAGAGAGAGTTAGACAGGGAGACCCCATCTTTCCTAAAAAATTCACTGCGTGCCTAGAGGAAGTTTTTAGGAATTAAGATTGTGAAAATGTAGGAATTAACACTAATGGGGAATACCTTAACAACTTAGGATTTGAAGATGACATAGTTCTATTCAGTGAATCAGAGAAGGAATTACAAAAGATGATAGAAGATTTTGTTCAATGAAAATGCAGACAACAAATCAGAGTTTTTGGACGAACCTCTAGAGATTGTTAATGAATGTACGTATATAGGACAGATGGTAAGTGTTTCTCCAGGACATGAGACCAAAATTAAAAGAAGATAAGCATGGGATGGCAAGCTTTTGGTAAACAAAATAAGATTATGAAAAGTAAAATGCCGCTTTCTCTAAAAAGAAAAGTATTTAATGAGATGGTCTTACCAGTATTAACTTTTGCATCAGAAACTTGGAGCCTTACTAAAGCCTTGGAACATAAGCTAGTTACAACTCAAAGAGCTATGGAAAGAATAATGATGGAAATAACACTAAGAGACAGAAAAAGAGCAACATGGATACAAGAGCAATCTACAGTAGAGGATATTCTAACAACAAGTAAGAAAAAGAAATGGACGTGGGCAGGACACATAATGCGAATGTCAGATAATAGATGGATGGAAAGAATAACAAAATGGGTCCCTAGAGTTTGCAAACAAAGCAATGGATTGACGAGCTAAGAAAATTTACAGGTATAGAATGACATAGAAAGACCATAAACAGAAGGGTGTGGAAGGACATGTCTGAGGCCTTTGTCCTGCAGTGGACTAGAAACGGTTGATGATGATGATGATGAAGTAGAAAATGAAAATTCAAATGCTAACTTTGTCGAAAATCGCATTGAGTAACATGCACTTTTTTGCTTTGCGAGTTTCCAAGAATGTATGATAACTGTATGATAACTTTCGTTGAGTACAAAATGAACAATGTGAAGGGCTATCTTAGCCAGCTGGGCAGCTCAGGCAATCAGCGAGCAGAACGAGAGTATATGTCAGCCAATCAGCGAATGTATACATCAGTAAGGTAAATGCTGGTTTTTGCTCATTATTATTGCATGTCAGGTGTTATAGGATATTAACATTTTTAGATCTTCCATTATTTATTATAATATGTATTGAAAATAAATACTAATAAACAAACATTATAGTACACCTAAATTAACATGCTACAGATACATACACTCCATTACCATGCATGCATTAACAAAAATATCAACACTTTAAAAAATATAGTTTAAGAAATATAAGAAAAAGTCCCGAAAAAAACGTAAAAAATCAAAACAAAACAAAAAACAAAAACAACAGCAATGGCAGTTTCCAATTTCAAAATACGTTTCAGTTTTAATTTAAAATGTATCATCGTAAAGGAATTTTCTTCTTTCAGTATCACTAATTGTTTTGATAATAAAGATACTTTTCATATTGAAAAATAACTTACAGAAAATTTTGATGACAATGTTGCGTTTGGAAAAAAGTTACTTTCAATTAACTCTTAATATCATTTGGAAAATCCCCTAAAACTAGTACAATATATCAATAATTGCACAAAACATTTGAGAGTCTTATTCAATGGTTGTTGGCAGTTTTTTTGTTCAAAAACTCATCATAAAAATCCACTAAAAATAAAATTAAATAGAGAAACAATAAAAGATTTTTTATAATCATTTACATATATTTCAATTTTAGTAAGTAATTTTTTTGAAATTTTCTCATACTTTTGATGACTGATTTTTGATTCAAAAATCACTCAAAAATCGGTTAAAATTTCCTTTTGTTTTTTATGACAAATTTCTATTTTAAAAATATCTTGGGAGTGGACCCTCTTTTAAACAAGTCTTGTTGAAAAGGATTGCTGCATCAGCTCCATTAATTTTGTATAGAGTCTTCTCTATTTTCCTTATTAAGGATTTCTCAATGTTGCTGAAACTGGCAAGCAACGTGCCAAAGGGGATCGTCAAATCCAGTGTAGTCATATTGAATGATATTTATTACTGCTATATACATATATTACTGTTACAAGTTTCTCTCTCTCTCTCTCTCTACTCCTCTCTCTCTCTCTCTCTCTCTCTCTCTCTCTCTGACGTTTCGCCCAGATCTGCCAGGGCATGGTCACAGCGATGGTTGCTGGAGGACTGAATCTTAATGGTGAGTCCTTCGCTATATATCATGGTCGTGCGGGCGCTCACGGATGCTCCTGCAGGACCCGGAGGGTGCTCGACTTTTCATTGGCTGGCGGCCAGGCGTCGGAAACTCTCGAGGCGCGTTGATCTTCTCAGGTGTGTTGCGTCACCTGGAGCCGGGTTTTCATTGGCTGCGACCGTGGTGACGTAACTCCTGGTATTTCTACCAACCTCTTCGATATTGGCCCCGTCCTGGGCGCTGGTGTTCTCGTCTGGAGGGGGGGGGCTGGGTCTTCCTTACACAGGTGGGCAGCAGGAAGGGTTCCTGTGTCGTATTAAGGAATTTTTGGTTTTTTGCTCGAGGATAAATAATGCCTCAAGGAGGCGTAGGCGTGTCGCTGATCGGTGCTCTTCCAAATTATCTTTGTGTTTTTATGATATCCTCACGCACGACGTGCTGTGGTGGGCGGTGAGGGCGTGGTGTTTTATGGCACCGTTCTGGGCGTGACAGGAGATCCTCTTAGACAGTCGTAACGTTGTCATACCGATATAAACTCCAGGACATCCTTGGATAGGGCATGTGTACTGGTAGACGACGTTATTCTGCTTCAGGGGATCTCCGCAGGTGGGGTTAGGGTTATTTCTCATAATCGGTCCCTTGTTCTCCTGTTCTTATAATAGATTATAAGAGAGAGCCTATTCCTTCCTCCACGGAGGGTGACGTTCTCTTCTACAATCTTCTTAAGGCATCTCTCCTCTTCTTTGTATCCGTGGTGCATGAAGGACTTGTAGAAAATACGTATATCCTCGGAGGGGGGATTCTCTTTATTCTCTCCGTCCTCCATGTACCATTTGTTTAAGGCTGTTCTGATCTCCCTGTTGATCAGCTTGTTGGAGTAACCGTTATTAATCATCATTTGTGAGGCTCGGTCCAGTTCTGCGTGGGTGTCCTGCCACGCTGAACAGTGCGTTAAGGCCCTCCTCACGAAGGCCCTGACGGTGGTGGTCTTGAAACCTCGCAGGACACTCCACTCTCTCCATTTAAGCAAAGTCCCAAGTTAGTAGATTTGGTGTAGACGGTGGTGGTCATCTTCGGGGTAGTCTTCGTAATTAGGACGTCGAGGAAGGGGAGCCGATCTTCGCTGCTAAATTCAATTGTGAAATTAAGGGCCCTGTTGCCCAGGAACTGCTGGCGAAGGGCTTCAACCTCTTCCTCGGAGTCAGCTTGAACAAATATGTCATCGATGTATCTGGCATACGTCCGGGGGACATCGGAGCTGCCGAAAAACCCGCTCTTCAACGGTACCCATGTAAAAGTTGGCAAAGAGGACGCCCAAGGGGGACCCCATTTGCCACGCCGTCTTTCTGACGAAAACATCTGTCCTCTGTGGTTGTTAAGGGGGCTCTCTTCGTACAGATGTCTAGGAGTGTCACTCCTAGACATCTGTACGAGAGAGTTTCCGACGCCTGGCCGCCAGCCAATGAAAAGTCGAGCACCCTCCGGGTCCTGCAGGAGCATCCGTGAGCGCCCGCACGACCATGATATATAGCGAAGGACTCACCACTAAGATTCAGTCCTCCAGCAACCATCGCTGTGACCATGCCCTGGCAGATCTGGGCGAAACGTCAGAAAGAGAGAGAGAGAGAGAGAGAGAGAGAGAGAGAGGAGAGAGAGAGAGAGAGAGGAGAGAGAGAGAGAGAGAAACTTGTAACAGTAAT
>NC_087212.1:83947335-83956655 GCF_015104395.2 Macrobrachium nipponense | reverse complement strand
TTATCATAAATGTATTTTTTTATTTTTTTTTCCCTCCTTTTTAGGTGATTTTTAAAATGATTCTTGACACTAAAATCTTCCAATCAAAGATGAAAATAACAAATCTCAAAAATTGTGTACCAAAATTGAAACCTTTTTTTTTTTATAAGTATGTGGGTTTTTAAAGATTTTTGAAACAAAAATACACATATCTAAAGGAGGTCTAAAATGCGTTAAATATTTTATTTAAATTGACTAATATATATTAAGCTTTTTTCATTTGTTAATTATATATTTCAGCATATAAGAGTTTTGGAACAAAAGACAAAACCTGAAAAATATTGTGCAAAAACTGGAATATTTATTAAAACGTTTTTATGGCTTTATTTCTTGTCCCATTTTTAAGCGATTTTTGTTTTTATAATTATATTTGAAAAGAAATCAGTCTTAATAATAAGTATAAATCCAAAAATTAAATAATCATTTTAACATGTCTATATGAAATTCATCTCTCTTTGTGATGGATGATTTTTGCTTCAAAAATCATTTAAAAAATTGATACATTTTTTTTTACATTTTTGTTTGGAGTTTTACCCTCTCTTTGGTGACTAATTTTTATTTCAAAAATCAATTAGAAAATCGCCTAAAATTTTAGTAGATTGATTATTGTAACATGAAAAGTAATAAAAAATATTTAAATTTTACCACTTACTTTGGTGGCTGTTTTCTGTTTCAATTAATCATTATAAAAATTCTCTAAATAATAGTTCAAAAAATGAAACAGAGAAAAGCTCTAAAAATAAGTAATTTTAAATGCAATATCTTTGGGCTTATTGGCTCCCTTTTTGGGAGTTTGTGTTTAAATTGAAAGATAAAAAAATCGTTTTCTTCGCCCACCCAAGGTAAAAACTCTCAAAAATATTATGCATATTATGCAAAAATTTATATATTTCTTAAATGATTTTGTTACATTTATTGCCCGAATTTCAGGTGTTTTTTGAAATAATTTTCGAAATAAAAATCAGTCATCAAAAACCAGGCAAAATATTAAAAATATTAGACTCAAACTGCTTTTAATTTGAAGTTCATTGTCCTAATTTTAGCCAATTTTCTAAATGATTTTTGAAGCAAAAATCATCCATCACAAAGAGGAATAATTATTTAGTTTTTGGATTGTACACTCATTTTTATGACTGATTTTTTTTTCAAATATAATGATAAAAATCGCCTAAAAATGGGACAAGAAATATAGCATAAAAAGTTTTAATAAATATTCCAGTTTTTGCACAATATTTTTAGGTTTTTGTCTTTTTGTTTCAAAAATCATCATAAAAATGTTAAACCAAAATTGAACTAAAAAAAGCTTAAAATATATATCAATTTAAATTAAATATTTAACGCGTTTTAGTCCTCCTTTAGATGTGTTATTTTGTTTCAAAAATCTTTTAAAAAACGACATACATTTGAAAAAAAGTTTCAATTTTAGTATACAATTTTTGAGTTTGTTTTCATCTTTTGACGCAAGATTTTTGTGTCAACAATCATTATAAAAATCACCTAAAAAAAGAGGAAAAAAATACGTATATGATAATTTTGCATTCGATTTAATTCTGACTTCTGTTTCTATAATCATTTCGAAAATTACCTATATCAGGACAATAAATATAAAATAAAAGAACGGTTTAAAAAAATAATTATGAACTAAAATTTTTGGGAGTTTTTCACCCCATTTTGATAACTAATTATGAAAATCACATAAAAAAGGACAAAAAAAGGAAACTAAATACCTTATTTGAATTTATATACAATATTTTTTTTGGCAGCTTTTTGATAAGTGATTTTAGCTTTTGTCTAAATTTTAATGTTATATTTATTTTCATATTTGTATTAATTGATTTTTTAAATAAAAATCAATTATCGAAATAAGGGCGAAAATTCTTAAAATACCGAGTTTATTCCGTTTCCCCCCCCCCCCCCCCCCCCCCCCTTTTTTTTAGCGTATTTTTATATTTCTAGGCGATTTTTAAAATAATTTTTGAAATAAAAATAAGTCATCAAAAAGAGGGAAAAGCTATCAAAGTTAGTATATTCAAATAAATTTTTTAATTGAAATTGATTTTAGATACTTATTTTAGCCAATTTTCTGAATTATTTTAAAAACAAAAATCATCCATCAAAAATAGGAACAAACTCTCATATTAAAATACTTTTCAAAATTATTTTTAAAATAGAAATTTGTCATAAAAAACAAAAGGAAATTTTAACCGATTTTTGAGTGATTTTTGAATAAAAAATCAGTCATCAAAAGTATGAGAAAATTTAAAAAAAATTACTTACTAAAATTGAAATATATGTAAATGATTAAAAAAAATCTTTTATTGTTTCTCTATTTAATTTTATCATATAGGAAAATATTTATTATTTAAGCTGTTTTTTCTTTATTATATTCATGATCCAATAATAAATAAATAATAAAAAAACTAAATAAATATAAAATTATAAATAAAAATAGATAAAATAAAAATAAATTTAATAGAAATAAACAAATTAGTAAATATAAAATAAACAAAGTAGTAAATAAATAAATAACGTAAAATAAAAAAATAAAAGAAATAAAATAAATAACTAAAAAAAAATAAAAAAAAAATATGATATAATATAATAAAAATAAAAAAGATAAGAAAAAAAATAAAAATAAAAAATTTAAAGTAAAAAAATAAATTTAATAAAAATAAATAAATAAAAAAACTATAAATAGTAAAAGATAAATTCCAAATAAATAAATAAAAAATACAACATCTTAAAAGAAATAAAAAAATCTAAATAACAAAAGATTAAAGAAAAAAAAAATCAAAAATAAATAAAATAAATAAATAAATAAATTAAATCCAATATAATAAATAAAAATTTAAAAATAAAAAAGTAAATTAAAGAAAATAAAAAAAAATCTAAATAAAAAATAATTAAAAGAAAAAAAATTCAAAAAATAAAAAGAAAATAAATAAATAAAAAAAAAAATTAAAAACAAATAGAAAAATAAAAAATAAAAATAAAAAAATTTAAAAATTAAAAAGTAAATAAATAAATCTAAAAATGAAAACAAACAAACAAATAAAAAATTAAAAATGAAAAATAAATAAATAAAAAAATTAAAAAAAAATAAGAAAATAAACAAAATAAAAATAATTAATTAAAAAAAGAAATTAAAAATAATTAAAAACAAAATAAAAATAAATAAACAAATAAAAATAAATAAATAAAAAAAAATAAAAATAAATGAAATAAAAATAAAATTAAAAATAGAAATAAACAAAAATACAGATAAACAAATAAAGAAATTAAAAAATAAATAAATCAAATCAAAAATAAAAATAATAAATTAAAATAAAGAAATTAGATAAAAATAAAGAAAAATAAATGAAAAATAAATAAACAAAAAATTAAAATGAATAAAAAATAAATAAATTAAAAATACAATTAAATAAAATAAAAAATAAAATAAATAAATAAAAATAACAAATAAATAAAAAAAATAAACAATAAATAAAAAAAATAAACAAAAATAAAAAAAAAATTAAAAATAAATAAATAATAGATTAAAATTAATAAAATAAATACAAATCAAAAAAAATTTAAATAACAAAATAGATAAACTAAAAATAAATAAAAATAAATACAATAATAATAGATAAGTTAAAATAAAGGAAATAAAAAATAAATACGAAAAATAAATAAAAATAAATAAAAAATAAAATAATAGATAAATAAAAAATAAAAAAAAAGTGAATAAAAAAATAAAAATAAATAAAATAAAATTAAAAATTAAAAACTTCAATAAATAATGAAAAAAATTAAACAATTAAAAAAATTAAAAAATTAAAAAAATAAAAATAAAATACAAATTAAATTAAACAAATAAAGGTATAAAGAAAAAATAGAAAAAAATTAAATAAGAAATAAAAAAAAAATAAATAAAAATAAAGTGAATAAAAAAATAATTAAAAAATTTGATAGAAAAAAATAAATGAAAATATGTAAATAAATAAAAAAATAAGTAATTAAATAAAAATAAAAATATTAAAAAAAATAATAAATTAAATAAAAATAAATAAATAAAATCAATAAATAAATTATAATATTAAAAAAATAAATAAATAAATAAATAAATAAACAAATAATTAAATAAAAATAAAAAAAAGAATTAATAAAAAATAAATAAATAAAAAATAAATAAATAGTATAATAAAAATAATAAATAATAATAAAATAAATAAATAAATAAAATATTAATAAAAAGAAATATATAATAAAATAAATAAATAGAATAAAAATAAAAAATAATAATAAATAAATAAATAAAATAAATGTAAAGGAATAAAATAAAATATAATTGAAAAAATAAATAAAAAAATATATAAAATAAATAAAATAAATAAATAATATAAATAAAAATAAAACAATAAATATAGTAAAAAATAAAAAATAAATAAAAAATTAAATAAATAATAAATAAATAAATAATATAGATATAAAAAATAAATTATATAAATAAAAAAAAATAATAAATAAATAAAAAATAAATAATAATAATAAATCAATCCTATAAATAAAAAATAAATAATAAATTAAAATAAATAAATAAAAATAAATAAATAAAAATAAAGAAATAAATGAATAAATAAATAAATAAACAAAAAAAATAAATTAAATAAAAAAAAATAAATAGAGAAAATAAATAAATAAAAATAAAAATAAAGACAAAAATAAATAAATTAAAAAAGAAAATAAATAAATAAAAAGAAAATAAATAATAAATAAATAAAATAAAAATAAAAAATAAAAAACAAAAATAAATAAAAAAAAATAAAAAAAGGAAATAAAAATAAATAAAAAGGCAATAAATATAAATAAACAAATAAAAAAAAATAAATAAAAAATAAATAAAAACAAAAAATCAAATAAATTAAAATAAATAAAAACAAAAATAAATAATAAATTAAAATACATAAAAAATAAATAAATAAAATAAGAAACAAATGAAAAATAAATAAATAAATAAAATCAAACTAAAAGTAAAGAAAAATAAATAAATAAATAAATAAATTAATAAATAAAAAAAGAAAATAATTAAAAATAAATAAATAAAAAAATAAATAAAAAAATAAAATAAAAACAAAACTTTCAAAAATAAAAATAAAATTAAAATAAAATAGAAAACTAAAACGAAATGAAAATAAATAAATAAATATAAAAAAAATAAATAAAAAAAAATAAAAATAAAAACTAATAAATAAAAAAAAATAAATAATATAAAAGAAAAAAAATTAATAAAATTAAAAATAATAAAAATAAAGAATAAAAACATAGAAATAAATAACAAAAATAAAAATAAATTAAAAATAAATAAAAATAAAAATATAAATCAAAAAAGAAATATAATATAAAAACAAATACAAAAAAAAATAAATGAAATTAAAGAAAAATAAATCCCAAATAAATAAAATAAAATAAATAAAAATAAAATGTAAAAGGAAATAAATAAATAAAAAAATAAAAATGAAAAATCAAATAAAAATATAGAAATAAATAAAAATAAATAATCAATATATAAATAAAAACAAATAAATAAATTAAAAATAAAAAAATAAATAAAAAAATTAAAATAAATAAAATAAAAATAAAAAATAACAAAAAATAAATATAGAATAAAAATAAAAATAAAAATTAAATAAATAAATAAAAAAAAATGAAATAAAATAAATAAAAAATAAATAAAAATAGAAATATCAAAACTCTAAAATAAATAAACCAAAAATCAAATACCTAACTAAAAAAATTAAATTTTTAAAAATTAAATACTTTATATTCAAATGAATTTTTTTAAATCCACATTTGAATTTATTAAAAAAAATTTAAATTTTTTTTATTTATAAAAATAGAAAAATTTTAAATTTAACTTTCAACACTTTTTAAATTTAATTTAAAAATTTAAATTTATATCACTAAATTTAAAATTTTTGAATAAAAATTTTTTAAAATTAAATTTAAAACTAGATAAAAATTTTACTAAGAAATTTTACTTAATTTTTACAAAATATAAAATAAAAATAAGAAATTTTTAAAAATAAAAATATTCAATTATTATAACAAATAAAAATCATTGATTAATAAAAATAAAATTTAATAATTTTTTTTAAAAATAAAAATAACTTTAAATATTCAAAATTTATTTAATTTAAATTAAATTTAAAAATTTAAATTAAATTAAAATTTAAATTAAATAACATTGGTAAAAATTTAAACAAAATATTTTAAAAATAAATTTATAAAATCAATTTAATTAATTTAAAAAATTTTAAAAAAATAAAAATAAATAAAAAGAATAAATTTTTAAAAAAAATAAAAACAAATAAAAATTTTAAATAAAAATAAAAATTTAAAATACATAAAAACATAAAAATAAAAAAATACTTTAAAAAAAATTTAAAAATTTTTATAAACATCAGATTTCAAGTTTTTTAGCACAACAATTTTACAAATTTAAATTTTTTTTAAATTTAATTTTTTTATAGATAAATAAAAACAAAGGCATTTAATTTTATCATAACCACATTTTTAAATATTATTAAAAAACAAATACAAATACCCAATGATACTTTAAAAAAATAACAGATTCCTAAAATATTTCTTTTTTTAAATAAAAATAGATATTGATAGATAGATAACAAATAAAAATTCCCCGAAAAATACATACCTCAAAACTAACCAATAGAACAAAAATATCGACCCTACCCTACACTTAATAAATATTAGATAAAATTTTTAAATAACTGAAAATCATTTATTATTTTTAAACCTACAATAGCTTTACCTTTCACCAAATTTCGAACACATTTTTTCCCTCACACATAAATACAATTTTTTTAACAAAATAAATTTAATAGACTACAAAAATAATAAAATCATAAAAATAAATTGAAAAATCAAATGAATTAAAAAAATAAAAATAATTTATATTTATAAATAAAATTTTTAAAATATAAAAACTAAAGTTTTTAGATAAATACATTTTTAAAAAAAATTTTAAATAGATAAAAATAGATAACAAACAAATAGATAAAATTGAATTTAAATTTAAAAATTTAAATAATAACAATTTTAACATAAAAATATATAAATAGAAATAAAGTAAAAGAAAACAAATATAAAGAAAATATAAAAAGATAAAATAAATAGACAATTTTAAATAAAGAAAAATTTTAATAAATAAAATGAAAAAAAATAAAAAAAAATAAAAATAAAAAAAGAAATAAAAAGTAATAAAACGTTAAAAAATTTATGATAAAAATTGAATTTATATAAAAATAAAAATATTGAATAACATATATAAGATGAATAAAATTTTAAATGTAAATAAAAATAAATATAAAATAAATACAAATAAATTAGATAAAAATACATTTTTAAATTTATAAAAATAATTAAACAACTTTTTAAAAAAATATAAATAATAAATACAGATAGAAATTTAATAAAAAAATAAAAACAAATACAATATTTATTTAAAAATTAAATTAAATTTGAATAAATAAAAATAAAAATAAATAAAAATAAATTTTTAAATAAAAGAATAACTAAAAATAAGTAGATATTTTTATAGATTTAAAAATAAATAAAATAAAAATGAATTAAATTACATTTTAATTTAAAAATTACATTTAATAAATAAATTTAAAATTTAAAAATAATAAATATTTTTATATAGAATTAAATTTTTAAATTAAATTTATAAATAAAAAACGTTTAAAAAAATAATCAATAAATTAAAATTAATTAATTTTTAAAATTTAAATGGATTTTTACTTTAAAATAAATAAAAAATCTAAGACAAAAATACATTTACAATAAAACTCAACCTCAAATCATTTCACTTTTTTACACTTTTTAACAAAGATAGATTTATTTATTTCACACTTTTAAACATTTCATTTAATTTAATTTCCACCCATTTAAATTTACTTTTTAAATTTTTTTTATTTTATTTTTTTCTTTATTTTTTTTAATTTATTTCTTTCTTTTTTATTTATTTATTTTTTATTTACTTTTATTTTTATTTTTATTTATTTTCAATCATTTTATTTAATTTTTATTTATTTCTTTATTTTATTTTTTATTTTTAGTTTATTTATTTATTTATTTATCTATTTTTTATTTATTCTTTTATTTTTCTTTATTTTTATTTTATTTTTATTTATTTATTTATTTATTTTATGATTTATTTTTATTATTTTTTTTTATTTTTATTTATTTTTTTATTTTTTTTTATATACTTTTTTATGTTTTTTATTTTTGTTTATTTTGATTTTTTGTTTATTTTTGTTTTCATTATTTACTTTTATTGTTTTCATTTATTTATTCATATTTTTTATTTATTTATTTTTATTGATTTTTTATTGATTTTTATTTATTTTTATCTATTTATTTCTTTATTTATTTTTTTTTATTTTTTTTATTATTTTTTATTTTTTTATTTTTATTTATATTTATCTATTTATTTTTTTATCTTTTATTTATTTTTTTATTTATTTATTTATTTCATTTTTTATTTTTATTTTTTTATTTTATTTTTATTTATATTCATATTTTCATTTATTTTTATTTATTTATATGTATTTATTTATTATATATCTATTTATTTTATTCATTTATTTTTATTTTTATTATTTCAATTTATTTATTTTTTTTCATTTACTTTTATTTATTTATTTCTATTATTCATTTATTTATTTATTTTTTATTTATTATTGATTTTTTATTCATTTATTTTATTTTTTTATTTTTTTTTTTTATCTATTTTTGTATTTATAATTATTTATTTTTTTATTTTTTTTTTTATTTTTATTTATTTGCTTAAATATTTTACTTTTATTTTATTTATTTTTATTTATTTATTTATAATTATTTATTTTTATTAACTTAATTTTATTTTTTGCTTTTATTATTTATTTTTATTTATTTATTTTTTATTTATTTATTTTATTTATTATTTATAATTAATTTTTTATTTTTATTTTATTAATTTATATATTTTTATTTTATTAATTATTTTTTTTTTATTTTTAATTTTTTTTTATTTATTTATTTATTTTGATTTCTTTGTTATCTATTTAATTTTGTTTATTATTTTTTTTATTTATTCTTTTTTATTTTTATTTATTTATTTCTCTATTTATTAATTTTTATTTATCTATTTATTTATTTCTATTTATTTATTTATTTTTGTTTTATTTAATTTTTATTATTATTTATTCATTTATTATTTCTTTTATTTTTTTATTTAT